>NW_027656242.1:0-127665 GCF_964235325.1 Thermobia domestica | reverse complement strand
ATCCATTGTTACTATATACTACATACTATTCGCCATATCTCCAAACTTATTTACATATTTTGACGAAATAAAGCTAAAATTGAAGAGGAAACCCCTCCACTTTGTCCTGTTGCGATAAGGGTCCTTTGCCCTTGTAGAAACGTTAAAATTTTCCTTATAACGTTTGTTTCTGTTTTTAGTTTTTTCAAAAATAAAACAGATTCGATTCCATTATATGTGGCTTTGACACACCATACTATGGTTAACGAATGCTAAAAGAGGAATATGTTACTGTGCCATTCAGAAGTACATACAGGGCATTCGTTAATATATGCAATTTCTCACATTTTGAAAACGAAGTTAAACTTTCTGTACTACAAAGCTGAATTTTGCATCACCCTGTATATTTTTTACAAATCTCAACCAAATATGCTAACTAAATGTTCTACACATCATCATGGGAAACTAATGCACAAATTACTACAAACTGCACTAAAAAATGAACGTAGTACCTGTTGCTTTAGAAGAAATATTTAACCCTCTCACGGCTGATGAGACCACGTGACACTCGTTGTAACTGGAAAATATATGGCTTCAACCACTAATTTCTTCAATTTTTTTAAAAAACTCTCCTATTTGGTATATATGTTGTTAGGCAACTATTCAACAATATATCATATGTCATTCTACATATATATTATATTGTTATCCATTGTTACTATATATACTACATACTATTCCCCATATCTCCCAAACCTATTTACATATTTTGACGAAATAAATCTAAAATTGAAGAGGAAACCCCTCCACTTTGTCCTGTTGCGATTGGGGTCCTTTGCCCTTGAAGTAACGTTAAAATTCCTCTTATAATGTTTGTTTTGTTTTTTAGTTTCTTCAAATAAAACAGATTAGATTCCATTATATGTGGCTTTGACACACCATACTGTGGTTAACGAATGATAAAAGAGGAATATGTTACTGTGCCATTCAGAAGTACATACAGGGCATTCGTTAATATATGCAATTTCTTCACATTTTGAAAACCAAGTTAAACTTTCTGTAACTACAAAGCTGAATTTTGCATCACCCTGTATATTTTACAAATCTCAACCAAATATGCTAACTAAATGTTCTACACATCATCATGGGAAAATAAATGCACAAATTACTACAAATTGCACTAAAAAATGAACGTAGTACCTGTTGCTTTAGAAGAAATAGTTAACCCTCTAACGGCTGATGAGACCACGTGACACTCGTTGTAACTGGAAAATATATGGCTTCAACCACTAATTTCTTCAATTTTTTTTAAAAAACTCTCCTATTTGGTATATATGTTGTTAGGCAACTATTCAACAATATAGCATATGTCATTCTACATATATATTATATTGTTATCCATTGTTACTATATACTACATACTATTCGCCATATCTCCCAAACTTATTTACATATTTTGACGAAATAAAGCTCAAATTGAAGAGGAAACCCCTCCACTTTGTCCTGTTGCGATAAGGGTCCTTTGCCCTTGAAGAAACATTAAAATTCTTCTTATAACGTTTGTTTCTGTTTTTTAGTTTTTTCAAAATAAAACAGATTCGATTCCATTATATGTGGCTTTGACACACCATACTGTGCTTAACGAATGATAAAAGAGGAATATGTTACTGTGCCATTCAGAAGTACATACAGGGCATTCATTAATATATGCAATTTCTTCACATTTTGAAAACCAATTTATACTTTCTGTACTACAAAGCTGAATTTTGCATCACCCTGTATATTTTTTCCAAATCTCAACCGAATATGCTAACTAAATGTTCTACACATCATCATAGGAAAATAAATGCACAAATTACTACAAATTGCTCTAAAAAATGAACGTAGTACCTGTTTCTTTAGAAGAAATTGTTAACCCTCTCACGGCTGATGAGACCACGTGACACTCGTTGTAACTGGAAAATGTATGGCTTCAACCACTAATTTCTTCAATTTTTAAAAAACTTTCCTATTTGGTATATATATGTTGTTAGGCAACTATTCAACAATATAGCATATGTCATTCTACATATATATTATGCTATTAATCATTGTTACTATATACTACATACTATTCGCCATATCTTCCAAACTTATTTACATATTTTGACAAAATAAAGCTAAAATTGAAGAGGAAACCCCACCATTTTGTCCTGTTGCGATAAGGGTCCTTTGCCCTTGAAGAAACATTAAAATTCCTCTTATAAGGTTTATTTCTGTTTTTTAGTTTTTTCAAAATAAAACAGATTCGATTCCATTATATGTGGCTTTGACACACCATACTGTGCTTAACGAATGATAAAAGAGGAATATGTTACTGTGCCATTCAGAAGTACATACAGGGCATTCGTTAATATATGCACTTTCTTCACATTTTGAAAACCAAGTTAAACTTTCTGTACTACAAAGCTGAATTTTGCATCACCCTGTATATTTTTTCCAAATCTCAACCAAATATGCTAACTAAATGTTCTACACATCATGATGGGAAAATAAATGCACAAATTACTACAAATTGCACTAAAAAATGAACGTAGTACCTGTTGCTTTAGAAGAAATAGTTAACCCTCTCACGGCTGATGAGACCACGTGACACTCGTTGTAACTGGAAAATGTATGGCTTCAACCACTAATTTCTTCATTTTTTTTTTAAAAACTCTCCTATTTGGTACATATTTGTTGTTAGGCAACTATTCAACAATATAGCATATGTCATTCTTCATATATATTATATTCTTATCCATTGTTACTATATACTACATACTATTCGCCATATCTCCCAAAGTTATTTACATATTTTGACGAAATAAAGCTCAAATTGAAGGGCAAACCCATCCATTTTGTACGGTTGCGTTACAGGTCCTTTGTCCTTGAAGAAACATTAAAATTCCTCTTATAACGTTTGTTTCTCTTTTTTAGTTTTTTCAAAATAAAACAGATTCGATTCCATTATATGTGGCTTTGACACACCATACTATGGTTAACGAATGATAAAAGAGGAATATGTTTCTGTGCCATTCGGAAGTACATACAGGGCATTCGTTAATATATGCAATTTCTTCACATTTTGAAAACCAATTTATACTTTCTGTACTACAAAGCTGAATTTTGCATCACCCTGTATATTTTTTCCAAATCTCAACCAAATATGCTAACTAAATGTTCTACACATCATGATGGGAAAATAAATGCACAAATTACTACAAATTGCACTAAAAAATGAACGTAGTACCTGTTGTATAGAAGAAATAGTTAACCCTCTCACGGCTGATGAGACCACGTGACACTCGTTGTAACTGGAAAATGTATGGCTTCAACCACTAATTTCTTCATTTTTTTAAAAAAACTCTCCTATTTGGTACATATTTGTTGTTAGGCAACTATTCAACAATATAGCATATGTCATTCTACATATATATTATATTCTTATCCATTGTTACTATATACTACATACTATTCGCCATATCTCCCAAAGTTATTTACATATTTTGACGAAATAAAGCTCAAATTGAGGGGCAAACCCATCCATTTTGTACGGTTGCGTTACAGGTCCTTTGCCCTTGAAGAAACGTTAAAATTTTCCTTATAACGCTTGTTTCTGTTTTTTAGTTTTTTCAAAATAAAACAGATTCGATTCCATTATATGTGGCTTTGACACACCATACTATGGTTAACGAATGCTAAAAGAGGAATATGTTACTGTGCCATTCAGAAGTACATACAGGGCATTCGTTAATATATGCAATTTCTTCACATTTTGAAAACCAAGTTAAACTTTCTGTACTACAAAGCTGAATTTTGCATCACCCTGTATATTTTTTACAAATCTCAACCAAATATGCTAACTAAATGTTCTACACATCATCATGGGAAACTAATGCACAAATTACTACAAACTGCACTAAAAAATGAACGTAGTACCTGTTGCTTTAGAAGAAATATTTAACCCTCTCACGGCTGATGAGACCACGTGACACTCGTTGTAACTGGAAAATATATGGCTTCAACCACTAATTTCTTCATTTTTTTTAAAAAAACTCTCCTATTTGGTACATATTTGTTGTTAGGCAACTATTCAACAATATAGCATATGTCATTCTACATATATATTATATTCTTATCCATTGTTACTATATACTACATACTATGCGCCATATCTCCCAAAGTTATTTACATATTTTGAGGAAATAAAGCTAAAATTGAAGAGGAAACCCCTCCATTTTGTCCTGTTGCGATAAGGGTCCTTTGCCCTTAAAGAAACATTAAAATTCCTCTTATAACGTTTATTTCTCTTTTTTAGTTTTTTCAAAATAAAACAGATTCTATTCCATTATATGTGGCTTTGACACACCATACTATGGTTAACGAATGATAAAAGAGGAATATGTTACTGTGCCATTCAGAAGTACATACAGGGCATTCGTTAATATATGCACTTTCTTCACATTTTGAAAACCAATTTATACTTTCTGTACTACAAAGCTGAATTTTGCATCACCCTGTATATTTTTTCCAAATCTCAACCAAATATGCTAACTAAATGTTCTACACATCATGATGGGAAAATAAATGCACAAATTACTACAAATTGCACTAAAAAATGAACGTAGTACCTGTTGCTTTAGAAGAAATAGTTAACCCTCTCACGGCTGATGAGACCACGTGACACTCGTTGTAACTGGAAAATATATGGCTTCAACCACTAATTTCTTCAATTTTTTTAAAAAAACTCTCCTATTTGGTATATATGTTGTTAGGCAACTATTCAACAATATATCATATGTCATTCTACATATATATTATATTGTTATCCATTGTTACTATATACTACATACTATTCGCCATATCTCCCAAACTTATTTACATATTTTGACGAAATAAAGCTAAAATTGAAGAGGAAACCCCTCCACTTTGTCCTGTTGCGATAAGGGCCATTTGCCCTTGAAGAAACGTTAAAAATTTCCTTATAACGTTTGTTTCTGTTTTTTAGTTTTTTCAAAATAAAACAGATTCGATTCCATTATATGTGGCTTTGACACACCATACTATGGTTAACGAATGCTAAAAGAGGAATATGTTACTGTGCCATTCAGAAGTACATACAGGGCATTCGTTAATATATGCAATTTCTTCACATTTTGAAAACCAAGTTAAACTTTCTGTACTACAAAGCTGAATTTTGCATCACCCTGTATATTTTTTCCAAATCTCTACCAAATATGCTAACTAAATGTTCTACACATCATCATGGGAAACTAATGCACAAATTACTACAAACTGCACTAAAAAATGAACGTAGTACCTGTTGCTTTAGAAGAAATAGTTAACCCTCTCACGGCTGATGAGACCACGTGACACTCGTTGTAACTGGAAAATATATGGCTTCAACCACTAATTTCTTCAATTTTTTTAAAAAAACTCTCCTATTTGGTATATATGTTGTTAGGCTACTATTCAACAATATATCATATGTCATTCTACATATATATTATATTGTTATCCATTGTTACTATATATACTACATACTATTCCCCATATCTCCCAAACCTATTTACATATTTTGACGAAATAAATCTAAAATTGAAGAGGAAACTCCTCCACTTTGTCCTGTTGCGATAAGGGTCCTTTGCCCTTGAAGAAACGTTAAAATTCCTCTTATAATGTTTGTTTTGTTTTTTAGTTTTTTCAAAATAAAACAGATTAGATTCCATTATATGTGGCTTTGACACACCATACTATGGTTAACGAATGCTAAAAGAGGAATATGTTACTGTGCCATTCAGAAGTACATACAGGGCATTCGTTAATATATGCAATTTCTTCACATTTTGAAAACCAAGTTAAACTTTCTGTACTACAAAGCTGAATTTTGCATCACCCTGTATATTTTTTCCAAATCTCTACCAAATATGCTAACTAAATGTTCTACACATCATCATGGGAAACTAATGCACAAATTACTACAAACTGCACTAAAAAATGAACGTAGTACCTGTTGCTTTAGAAGAAATATTTAACCCTCTCACGGCTGATGAGACCACGTGACACTCGTTGTAACTGGAAAATATATGGCTTCAACCACTAATTTCTTCAATTTTTTTAAAAAAACTCTCCTATTTGGTATATATGTTGTTAGGCAACTATTCAACAATATATCATATGTCATTCTACATATATATTATATTGTTATCCATTGTTACTATATATACTACATACTATTCCCCATATCTCCCAAACCTATTTACATATTTTGACGAAATAAATCTAAAATTGAAGAGGAAACTCCTCCACTTTGTCCTGTTGCGATAAGGGTCCTTTGCCCTTGAAGAAACGTTAAAATTCCTCTTATAATGTTTGTTTTTTTTTTAGTTTTTTCAAAATAAAACAGATTAGATTGCATTATATGTGGCTTTGACACACCATACTGTGGTTAACGAATGATAAAAGAGGAATATGTTACTGTGCCATTCAGAAGTACATACAGGGCATTCGTTAATATATGCAAGTTCTTCACATTTTGAAAACCAAGTTAAACTTTCTGTACTACAAAGCTGAATTTTGCATCACCCTGTATATTTTTTACAAATCTCAACCAAATATGCTAACTAAATGTTCTACACATCATCATGGGAAAATAAATGCACAAATTACTACAAATTGCACTAAAAAATGAACGTAGTACCTGTTGCTTTAGAAGAAATAGTTAACCCTCTCACGGCTGATGAGACCACGTGACACTCGTTGTAACTGGAAAATGTATGGCTTCAACCACTAATTTCTTCATTTTTTTAAAAAAACTCTCCTATTTGGTACATATTTGTTGTTAGGCAACTATTCAACAATATAGCATATGTCATTCTTCATATATATTATATTCTTATCCATTGTTACTATATACTACATACTATTCGCCATATCTCCCAAAGTTATTTACATATTTTGACGAAATAAAGCTCAAATTGAAGGGCAAACCCATCCATTTTGTACGGTTGCGTTACAGGTCCTTTGTCCTTGAAGAAACATTAAAATTCCTCTTATAACGTTTGTTTCTCTTTTTTAGTTTTTTCAAAATAAAACAGATTCGATTCCATTATATGTGGCTTTGACACACCATACTATGGTTAACGAATGATAAAAGAGGAATATGTTACTGTGCCATTCAGAAGTACATACAGGGCATTCGTTAATATATGCACTTTCTTCACATTTTGAAAACCAATTTATACTTTCTGTACTACAAAGCTGAATTTTGCATCACCCTGTATATTTTTTCCAAATCTCAACCAAATATGCTAACTAAATGTTCTACACATCATGATGGGAAAATAAATGCACAAATTACTACAAATTGCACTAAAAAATGAACGTAGTACCTGTTGCTTTAGAAGAAATAGTTAACCCTCTCACGGCTGATGAGACCACGTGACACTCGTTGTAACTGGAAAATGTATGGCTTCAACCACTAATTTCTTCATTTTTTTAAAAAAACTCTCCTATTTGGTACATATTTGTTGTTAGGCAACTATTCAACAATATAGCATATGTCATTCTACATATATATTATATTCTTATCCATTGTTACTATATACTACATACTATTCGCCATATCTTCCAAACTTATTTACATATTTTGACAAAATAAAGCTAAAATTGAAGAGGAAACCCCTCCATTTTGTCCTGTTGCGATAAGGGTCCTTTGCCCTTGAAGAAACATTAAAATTCCACTTATAAGGTTTATTTCTCTTTTTTAGTTTTTTCAAAATAAAACAGATTCGATTCCATTATATGTGGCTTTGACACACCATACTGTGCTTAACGAATGATAAAAGAGGAATATGTTACTGTGCCATTCAGAAGTACATACAGGGCTTTCGTTAATATATGCACTTTCTTCACATTTTGAAAACCAATTTATACTTTCTGTACTACAAAGCAGAATTTTGCGTCACCCTGTATATTTTTTCCAAATCTCAACCAAATATGCTAACTAAATGTTCTACACAGAATGATGGGAAAATAAATGCACAAATTACTACAAACTGCACTAAAAAATGAACGTAGTACCTGTTGCTTTAGAAGAAATAGTTAATCCTCTCACGGCTGATGAGACCACGTGACACTCGTTGTAACTGGAAAATGTATGGCTTCAACCACTAATTTCTTCATTTTTTTTAAAAAACTCTCCTATTTGGTACATATTTGTTGTTAGGCAACTATTCAACAATATAGCATATGTCATTCTTCATATATATTATATTCTTATCCATTGTTACTATATACTACATACTATTCGCCATATCTCCCAAAGTTATTTACATATTTTGACGAAATAAAGCTCAAATTGAAGGGCAAACCCATCCATTTTGTACGGTTGCGTTACAGGTCCTTTGTCCTTGAAGAAACATTAAAATTCCTCTTATAACGTTTGTTTCTCTTTTTTAGTTTTTTCAAAATAAAACAGATTCGATTCCATTATATGTGGCTTTGACACACCATACTATGGTTAACGAATGATAAAAGAGGAATATGTTACTGTGCCATTCAGAAGTACATACAGGGCATTCGTTAATATATGCACTTTCTTCACATTTTGAAAACCAATTTATACTTTCTGTACTACAAAGCTGAATTTTGCATCACCCTGTATATTTTTTCCAAATCTCAACCAAATATGCTAACTAAATGTTCTACACATCATGATGGGAAAATAAATGCACAAATTACTACAAATTGCACTAAAAAATGAACGTAGTACCTGTTGCTTTAGAAGAAATAGTTAACCCTCTCACGGCTGATGAGACCACGTGACACTCGTTGTAACTGGAAAATGTATGGCTTCAACCACTAATTTCTTCATTTTTTTTAAAAAACTCTCCTATTTGGTACATATTTGTTGTTAGGCAACTATTCAACAATATAGCATATGTCATTCTACATATATATTATATTCTTATCCATTGTTACTATATACTACATACTATTCGCCATATCTCCCAAAGTTATTTACATATTTTGACGAAATAAAGCTCAAATTGAAGGGCAAACCCATCCATTTTGTACGGTTGCGTTACAGGTCCTTTGTCCTTGAAGAAACATTAAAATTCCTCTTATAACGTTTGTTTCTCTTTTTTAGTTTTTTCAAAATAAAACAGATTCGATTCCATTATATGTGGCTTTGACACACCATACTATGGTTAACGAATGATAAAAGAGGAATATGTTACTGTGCCATTCAGAAGTACATACAGGGCATTCGTTAATATATGCACTTTCTTCACATTTTGAAAACCAATTTATACTTTCTGTACTACAAAGCTGAATTATGCATCACCCTGTATATTTTTTCCAAATCTCAACCAAATATGCTAACTAAATGTTCTACACATCATGATGGGAAAATAAATGCACAAATTACTACAAATTGCACAAAAAATTAACGTAGTACCTGTTGCTTTAGAAGAAATAGTTAACCCTCTCACGGCTGATGAGACCACGTGACACTCGTTGTAACTGGAAAATGTATGGCTTCAACCACTAATTTCTTCATTTTTTTAAAAAAAACTCTCCTATTTGGTACATATTTGTTGTTAGGCAACTATTCAACAATATAGCATATGTCATTCTACATATATATTATATTCTTATCCATTGTTACTATATACTACATACTATTCGCCATATCTCCCAAAGTTATTTACATATTTTGACGAAATAAAGCTCAAATTGAAGGGCAAACCAATCCATTTTGTACGGTTGCGTTACAGGTCCTTTGTCCTTGAAGAAACATTAAAATTCCTCTTATAACGTTTGTTTCTCTTTTTTAGTTTTTTCAAAATAAAACAGATTCGATTCCATTATATGTGGCTTTGACACACCATACTATGGTTAACGAATGATAAAAGAGGAATATGTTACTGTGCCATTCAGAAGTACATACAGGGCATTCGTTAATATATGCACTTTCTTCACATTTTGAAAACCAATTTATACTTTCTGTACTACAAAGCTGAATTTTGCATCACCCTGTATATTTTTTCCAAATCTCAACCAAATATGCTAACTAAATGTTCTACACATCATGATGGGAAAATAAATACACAAATTACTACAAATTGCACTAAAAAATGAACGTAGTACCTGTTGCTTTAGAAGAAATAGTTAACCCTCTCACGGCTGATGAGACCACGTGACACTCGTTGTAACTGGAAAATGTATGGCTTCAACCACTAATTTCTTCATTTTTTTAAAAAAACTCTCCTATTTGGTACATATTTGTTGTTAGGCAACTATTCAACAATATAGCATATGTCATTCTACATATATATTATATTCTTATCCATTGTTACTATATACTACATACTATTCGCCATATCTCCCAAAGTTATTTACATATTTTGACGAAATAAAGCTCAAATTGAAGGGCAAACCCATCCATTTTGTACGGTTGCGTTACAGGTCCTTTGCCCTTGAAGAAACGTTAAAATTTTCCTTATAACGTTTGTTTCTGTTATTTAGTTTTTTCAAAATAAAACAGATTCGATTCCATTATATGTGGCTTTGACACACCATACTATGGTTAACGAATGCTAAAAGAGGAATATGTTACTGTGCCATTCAGAAGTACATACAGGGCATTCGATAATATATGCAATTTCTTCACATTTTGAAAACCAAGTTAAACTTTCTGTACTACAAAGCTGAATTTTGCATCACCCTGTATATTTTTTACAAATCTCAACCAAATATGCTAACTAAATGTTCTACACATCATCATGGGAAACTGATGCACAAATTACTACAAACTGCACTAAAAAATGAACGTAGTACCTGTTGCTTTAGAAGAAATAGTTAACCCTCTCACGGCTGATGAGACCACGTGACACTCGTTGTAACTGGAAAATATATGGCTTCAACCACTAATTTCTTCAATTTTTTTAAAAAAACTCTCCTATTTGGTATATATGTTGTTAGGCAACTATTCAACAATATATCATATGTCATTCTACATATATATTATATTGTTATCCATTGTTACTATATACTACATACTATTCGCCATATCTCCCAAACTTATTTACATATTTTGACGAAATAAAGCTAAAATTGAAGAGGAAACCCCTCCACTTTGTCCTGTTGCGATAAGGGCCATTTGCCCTTGAAGAAACGTTAAAAATTTCCTTATAACGTTTGTTTCTGTTTTTTAGTTTTTTCAAAATAAAACAGATTCGATTCCATTATATGTGGCTTTGACACACCATACTATGGTTAACGAATGCTAAAAGAGGAATATGTTACTGTGCCATTCAGAAGTACATACAGGGCATTCGTTAATATATGCAATTTCTTCACATTTTGAAAACCAAGTTAAACTTTCTGTACTACAAAGCTGAATTTTGCATCACCCTGTATATTTTTTCCAAATCTCTACCAAATATGCTAACTAAATGTTCTACACATCATCATGGGAAACTAATGCACAAATTACTACAAACTGCACTAAAAAATGAACGTAGTACCTGTTGCTTTAGAAGAAATATTTAACCCTCTCACGGCTGATGAGACCACGTGACACTCGTTGTAACTGGAAAATATATGGCTTCAACCACTAATTTCTTCAATTTTTTTAAAAAAACTCTCCTATTTGGTATATATGTTGTTAGGCAACTATTCAACAATATATCATATGTCATTCTACATATATATTATATTGTTATCCATTGTTACTATATATACTACATACTATTCCCCATATCTCCCAAACCTATTTACATATTTTGACGAAATAAATCTAAAATTGAAGAGGAAACTCCTCCACTTTGTCCTGTTGCGATAAGGGTCCTTTGCCCTTGAAGAAACGTTAAAATTCCTCTTATAATGTTTGTTTTGTTTTTTAGTTTTTTCAAAATAAAACAGATTAGATTCCATTATATGTGGCTTTGACACACCATACTATGGTTAACGAATGCTAAAAGAGGAATATGTTACTGTGCCATTCAGAAGTACATACAGGGCATTCGTTAATATATGCAATTTCTTCACATTTTGAAAACCAAGTTAAACTTTCTGTACTACAAAGCTGAATTTTGCATCACCCTGTATATTTTTTCCAAATCTCTACCAAATATGCTAACTAAATGTTCTACACATCATCATGGGAAACTAATGCACAAATTACTACAAACTGCACTAAAAAATGAACGTAGTACCTGTTGCTTTAGAAGAAATATTTAACCCTCTCACGGCTGATGAGACCACGTGACACTCGTTGTAACTGGAAAATATATGGCTTCAACCACTAATTTCTTCAATTTTTTTAAAAAAACTCTCCTATTTGGTATATATGTTGTTAGGCAACTATTCAACAATATATCATATGTCATTCTACATATATATTATATTGTTATCCATTGTTACTATATATACTACATACTATTCCCCATATCTCCCAAACCTATTTACATATTTTGACGAAATAAATCTAAAATTGAAGAGGAAACTCCTCCACTTTGTCCTGTTGCGATAAGGGTCCTTTGCCCTTGAAGAAACGTTAAAATTCCTCTTATAATGTTTGTTTTGTTTTTTAGTTTTTTCAAAATAAAACAGATTAGATTCCATTATATGTGGCTTTGACACACCATACTGTGGTTAACGAATGATAAAAGAGGAATATGTTACTGTGCCATTCAGAAGTACATACAGGGCATTCGTTAATATATGCAAGTTCTTCACATTTTGAAAACCAAGTTAAACTTTCTGTACTACAAAGCTGAATTTTGCATCACCCTGTATATTTTTTACAAATCTCAACCAAATATGCTAACTAAATGTTCTACACATCATCATGGGAAAATAAATGCACAAATTACTACAAATTGCACTAAAAAATGAACGTAGTACCTGTTGCTTTAGAAGAAATAGTTAACCCTCTCACGGCTGATGAGACCACGTGACACTCGTTGTAACTGGAAAATGTATGGCTTCAACCACTAATTTCTTCATTTTTTTTAAAAAAACTCTCCTATTTGGTACATATTTGTTGTTAGGCAACTATTCAACAATATAGCATATGTCATTCTACATATATATTATGCTATTAATCATTGTTACTATATACTACATACTATTCGCCATATCTCCCAAACTTATTTACATATTTTGACGAAATAAAGCTAAAATTGAAGAGGAAACCCCTCCACTTTGTCCTGTTGCGATAAGGGTCCTTTGCCCTTGAAGAAACATTAAAATTCCTCTTATAACCTTTGTTTCTGTTTTTTAGTTTTTTCAAAATAAAACAGATTCGATTCCATTATATGTGGCTTTGACACACCATACTGTGCTTAACGAATGATAAAAGAGGAATATGTTACTGTACCATTCAGAAGTACATATAGGGCATTCATTAATATATGCACTTTCTTCACATTTTTAAAACCAATTTATACTTTCTGTACTACAAAGCTGAATTTTGCATCACCCTGTATATTTTTTCCAAATCTCAACCGAATATGCTAACTAAATGTTCTACACATCATCATAGGAAAATAAATGCACAAATTACTACAAATTGCTCTAAAAAATGAACGTAGTACCTGTTTCTTTAGAAGAAATTGTTAACCCTCTCACGGCTGATGAGACCACGTGACACTCGTTGTAACTGGAAAATGTATGGCTTCAACCACTAATTTCTTCAATTTTTAAAAAAACTTTCCTATTTGGTATATATATGTTGTTAGGCAACTATTCAACAATATAGCATATGTCATTCTACATATATATTATGCTATTAATCATTGTTACTATATACTACATACTATTCGCCATATCTTCCAAACTTATTTACATATTTTGACAAAATAAAGCTAAAATTGAAGAGGAAACCCCTCCATTTTGTCCTGTTGCGATAAGGGTCCTTTGCCCTTGAAGAAACATTAAAATTCCACTTATAAGGTTTATTTCTCTTTTTTAGTTTTTTCAAAATAAAACAGATTCGATTCCATTATATGTGGCTTTGACACACCATACTGTGCTTAACGAATGATAAAAGAGGAATATGTTACTGTGCCATTCAGAAGTACATACAGGGCATTCGTTAATATATGCACTTTCTTCACATTTTGAAAACCAATTTATACTTTCTGTACTACAAAGCTGAATTTTGCGTCACCCTGTATATTTTTTCCAAATCTCAACCAAATATGCTAACTAAATGTTCTACACATCATGATGGGAAAATAAATGCACAAATTACTACAAACTGCACTAAAAAATGAACGTAGTACCTGTTGCTTTAGAAGAAATAGTTAATCCTCTCACGGCTGATGAGACCACGTGACACTCGTTGTAACTGGAAAATGTATGGCTTCAACCACTAATTTCTTCATTTTTTTTAAAAAACTCTCCTATTTGGTACATATTTGTTGTTAGGCAACTATTCAACAATATAGCATATGTCATTCTTCATATATATTATATTCTTATCCATTGTTACTATATACTACATACTATTCGCCATATCTCCCAAAGTTATTTACATATTTTGACGAAATAAAGCTCAAATTGAAGGGCAAACCCATCCATTTTGTACGGTTGCGTTACAGGTCCTTTGTCCTTGAAGAAACATTAAAATTCCTCTTATAACGTTTGTTTCTCTTTTTTAGTTTTTTCAAAATAAAACAGATTCGATTCCATTATATGTGGCTTTGACACACCATACTATGGTTAACGAATGATAAAAGAGGAATATGTTACTGTGCCATTCAGAAGTACATACAGGGCATTCGTTAATATATGCACTTTCTTCACATTTTGAAAACCAATTTATACTTTCTGTACTACAAAGCTGAATTTTGCATCACCCTGTATATTTTTTCCAAATCTCAACCAAATATGCTAACTAAATGTTCTACACATCATGATGGGAAAATAAATGCACAAATTACTACAAATTGCACTAAAAAATGAACGTAGTACCTGTTGCTTTAGAAGAAATAGTTAACCCTCTCACGGCTGATGAGACCACGTGACACTCGTTGTAACTGGAAAATGTATGGCTTCAACCACTAATTTCTTCATTTTTTTAAAAAAACTCTCCTATTTGGTACATATTTGTTGTTAGGCAACTATTCAACAATATAGCATATGTCATTCTACATATATATTATATTCTTATCCATTGTTACTATATACTACATACTATTCGCCATATCTTCCAAACTTATTTACATATTTTGACAAAATAAAGCTAAAATTGAAGAGGAAACCCCTCCATTTTGTCCTGTTGCGATAAGGGTCCTTTGCCCTTGAAGAAACATTAAAATTCCACTTATAAGGTTTATTTCTCTTTTTTAGTTTTTTCAAAATAAAACAGATTCGATTCCATTATATGTGGCTTTGACACACCATACTGTGCTTAACGAATGATAAAAGAGGAATATGTTACTGTGCCATTCAGAAGTACATACAGGGCTTTCGTTAATATATGCACTTTCTTCACATTTTGAAAACCAATTTATACTTTCTGTACTACAAAGCAGAATTTTGCGTCACCCTGTATATTTTTTCCAAATCTCAACCAAATATGCTAACTAAATGTTCTACACAGAATGATGGGAAAATAAATGCACAAATTACTACAAACTGCACTAAAAAATGAACGTAGTACCTGTTGCTTTAGAAGAAATAGTTAATCCTCTCACGGCTGATGAGACCACGTGACACTCGTTGTAACTGGAAAATGTATGGCTTCAACCACTAATTTCTTCATTTTTTTTAAAAAACTCTCCTATTTGGTACATATTTGTTGTTAGGCAACTATTCAACAATATAGCATATGTCATTCTTCATATATATTATATTCTTATCCATTGTTACTATATACTACATACTATTCGCCATATCTCCCAAAGTTATTTACATATTTTGACGAAATAAAGCTCAAATTGAAGGGCAAACCCATCCATTTTGTACGGTTGCGTTACAGGTCCTTTGTCCTTGAAGAAACATTAAAATTCCTCTTATAACGTTTGTTTCTCTTTTTTAGTTTTTTCAAAATAAAACAGATTCGATTCCATTATATGTGGCTTTGACACACCATACTATGGTTAACGAATGATAAAAGAGGAATATGTTACTGTGCCATTCAGAAGTACATACAGGGCATTCGTTAATATATGCACTTTCTTCACATTTTGAAAACCAATTTATACTTTCTGTACTACAAAGCTGAATTTTGCATCACCCTGTATATTTTTTCCAAATCTCAACCAAATATGCTAACTAAATGTTCTACACATCATGATGGGAAAATAAATGCACAAATTACTACAAATTGCACTAAAAAATGAACGTAGTACCTGTTGCTTTAGAAGAAATAGTTAACCCTCTCACGGCTGATGAGACCACGTGACACTCGTTGTAACTGGAAAATGTATGGCTTCAACTACTAATTTCTTCATTTTTTTTAAAAAACTCTCCTATTTGGTACATATTTGTTGTTAGGCAACTATTCAACAATATAGCATATGTCATTCTCCATATATATTATATTCTTATCCATTGTTACTATATACTACATACTATTCGCCATATCTCCCAAAGTTATTTACATATTTTGACGAAATAAAGCTCAAATTGAAGGGCAAACCCATCCATTTTGTACGGTTGCGTTACAGGTCCTTTGTCCTTGAAGAAACATTAAAATTCCTCTTATAACGTTTGTTTCTCTTTTTTAGTTTTTTCAAAATAAAACAGATTCGATTCCATTATATGTGGCTTTGACACACCATACTATGGTTAACGAATGATAAAAGAGGAATATGTTACTGTGCCATTCAGAAGTACATACAGGGCATTCGTTAATATATGCACTTTCTTCACATTTTGAAAACCAATTTATACTTTCTGTACTACAAAGCTGAATTATGCATCACCCTGTATATTTTTTCCAAATCTCAACCAAATATGCTAACTAAATGTTCTACACATCATGATGGGAAAATAAATGCACAAATTACTACAAATTGCACAAAAAATTAACGTAGTACCTGTTGCTTTAGAAGAAATAGTTAACCCTCTCACGGCTGATGAGACCACGTGACACTCGTTGTAACTGGAAAATGTATGGCTTCAACCACTAATTTCTTCATTTTTTTAAAAAAAACTCTCCTATTTGGTACATATTTGTTGTTAGGCAACTATTCAACAATATAGCATATGTCATTCTACATATATATTATATTCTTATCCATTGTTACTATATACTACATACTATTCGCCATATCTCCCAAAGTTATTTACATATTTTGACGAAATAAAGCTCAAATTGAAGGGCAAACCCATCCATTTTGTACGGTTGCGTTACAGGTCCTTTGCCCTTGAAGAAACGTTAAAATTTTCCTTATAACGTTTGTTTCTGTTTTTTAGTTTTTTCAAAATAAAACAGATTCGATTCCATTATATGTGGCTTTGACACACCATACTATGGTTAACGAATGCTAAAAGAGGAATATGTTACTGTGCCATTCAGAAGTACATACAGGGCATTCGTTAATATATGCAATTTCTTCACATTTTGAAAACCAAGTTAAACTTTCTGTACTACAAAGCTGAATTTTGCATCACCCTGTATATTTTTTACAAATCTCAACCAAATATGCTAACTAAATGTTCTACACATCATCATGGGAAACTAATGCACAAATTACTACAAACTGCACTAAAAAATGAACGTAGTACCTGTTGCTTTAGAAGAAATATTTAACCCTCTCACGGCTGATGAGACCACGTGACACTCGTTGTAACTGGAAAATATATGGCTTCAACCACTAATTTCTTCATTTTTTAAAAAAAACTCTCGTATTTGGTACATATATGTTGTTAGGCAACTATTCAACAATATAGCATATGTCATTCTACATATATATTATATTCTTATCCATTGTTACTATATACTACATACTATTCGCCATATCTCCCAAAGTTATTTACATATTTTGACGAAATAAAGCTCAAATTGAAGGGCAAACCAATCCATTTTGTACGGTTGCGTTACAGGTCCTTTGTCCTTGAAGAAACATTAAAATTCCTCTTATAACGTTTGTTTCTCTTTTTTAGTTTTTTCAAAATAAAACAGATTCGATTCCATTATATGTGGCTTTGACACACCATACTATGGTTAACGAATGATAAAAGAGGAATATGTTACTGTGCCATTCAGAAGTACATACAGGGCATTCGTTAATATATGCACTTTCTTCACATTTTGAAAACCAATTTATACTTTCTGTACTACAAAGCTGAATTTTGCATCACCCTGTATATTTTTTCCAAATCTCAACCAAATATGCTAACTAAATGTTCTACACATCATGATGGGAAAATAAATACACAAATTACTACAAATTGCACTAAAAAATGAACGTAGTACCTGTTGCTTTAGAAGAAATAGTTAACCCTCTCACGGCTGATGAGACCACGTGACACTCGTTGTAACTGGAAAATGTATGGCTTCAACCACTAATTTCTTCATTTTTTTAAAAAAACTCTCCTATTTGGTACATATTTGTTGTTAGGCAACTATTCAACAATATAGCATATGTCATTCTACATATATATTATATTCTTATCCATTGTTACTATATACTACATACTATTCGCCATATCTCCCAAAGTTATTTACATATTTTGACGAAATAAAGCTCAAATTGAAGGGCAAACCCATCCATTTTGTACGGTTGCGTTACAGGTCCTTTGCCCTTGAAGAAACGTTAAAATTTTCCTTATAACGTTTGTTTCTGTTATTTAGTTTTTTCAAAATAAAACAGATTCGATTCCATTATATGTGGCTTTGACACACCATACTATGGTTAACGAATGCTAAAAGAGGAATATGTTACTGTGCCATTCAGAAGTACATACAGGGCATTCGATAATATATGCAATTTCTTCACATTTTGAAAACCAAGTTAAACTTTCTGTACTACAAAGCTGAATTTTGCATCACCCTGTATATTTTTTACAAATCTCAACCAAATATGCTAACTAAATGTTCTACACATCATCATGGGAAACTGATGCACAAATTACTACAAACTGCACTAAAAAATGAACGTAGTACCTGTTGCTTTAGAAGAAATAGTTAACCCTCTCACGGCTGATGAGACCACGTGACACTCGTTGTAACTGGAAAATATATGGCTTCAACCACTAATTTCTTCATTTTTTTAAAAAAACTCTCCTATTTGGATCATATATGTTGTTAGGCAACTATTCAACAATATAGCATATGTCATTCTACATATATATTATATTCTTATCCATTGTTACTATATACTACATACTATGCGCCATATCTCCCAAAGTTATTTACATATTTTGACGAAATAAAGCTAAAATTGAAGAGGAAACCCCTCCATTTTGTCCTGTTGCGATAAGGGTCCTTTGCCCTTGAAGAAACATTAAAATTCCTCTTATAACGTTTATTTCTCTTTTTTAGTTTTTTCAAAATAAAACAGATTCGATTCCATTATATGTGGCTTTGACACACCATACTATGGTTAACGAATGATAAAAGAGGAATATGTTACTGTGCCATTCAGAAGTACATACAGGGCATTCGTTAATATATGCACTTTCTTCACATTTTGAAAACCAATTTATACTTTCTGTACTACAAAGCTGAATTTTGCATCACCCTGTATATTTTTTCCAAATCTCAACCAAATATGCTAACTAAATGTTCTACACATCATGATGGGAAAATAAATGCACAAATTACTACAAATTGCACTAAAAAATGAACGTAGTACCTGTTGCTTTAGAAGAAATAGTTAACCCTCTCACGGCTGATGAGACCACGTGACACTCGTTGTAACTGGAAAATATATGGCTTCAACCACTAATTTCTTCAATTTTTTTAAAAAAACTCTCCTATTTGGTATATATGTTGTTAGGCAACTATTCAACAATATATCATATGTCATTCTACATATATATTATATTGTTATCCATTGTTACTATATACTACATACTATTCGCCATATCTCCCAAACTTATTTACATATTTTGACGAAATAAAGCTAAAATTGAAGAGGAAACCCCTCCACTTTGTCCTGTTGCGATAAGGGTCCTTTGCCCTTGAAGAAACGTTAAAATTTTCCTTGTAACGTTTGTTTCTGTTTTTTAGTTTTTTCAAAATAAAACAGATTCGATTCCATTATATGTGGCTTTGACACACCATACTATGGTTAACGAATGCTAAAAGAGGAATATGTTACTGTGCCATTCAGAAGTACATACAGGGCATTCGTTAATATATGCAATTTCTTCACATTTTGAAAACCAAGTTAAACTTTCTGTACTACAAAGCTGAATTTTGCATCACCCTGTATATTTTTTCCAAATCTCAACCAAATATGCTAACTAAATGTTCTACACATCATGATGGGAAAATAAATGCACAAATTACTACAAATTGCACTAAAAAATGAACGTAGTACCTGGTGCTTTAGAAGAAATAGTTAACCCTCTCACGGCTGATGAGACCACGTGACACTCGTTGTAACTGGAAAATGTATGGCTTCAACCACTAATTTCTTCATTTTTTTTAAAAAACTCTCCTATTTGGTACATATTTGTTGTTAGGCAACTATTCAACAATATAGCATATGTCATTCTACATATATATTATATTCTTATCCATTGTTACTATATACTACATACTATTCGCCATATCTCCCAAAGTTATTTACATATTTTGACGAAATAAAGCTCAAATTGAAGGGCAAACCCATCCATTTTGTACGGTTGCGTTACAGGTCCTTTGTCCTTGAAGAAACATTAAAATTCCTCTTATAACGTTTGTTTCTCTTTTTTAGTTTTTTCAAAATAAAACAGATTCGATTCCATTATATGTGGCTTTGACACACCATAGTATGGTTAACGAATGATAAAAGAGGAATATGTTACTGTGCCATTCAGAAGTACATACAGGGCATTCGTTAATATATGCACTTTCTTCACATTTTGAAAACCAATTTATACTTTCTGTACTACAAAGCTGAATTTTGCATCACCCTGTATATTTTTTCCAAATCTCAACCAAATATGCTAACTAAATGTTCTACACATCATGATGGGAAAATAAATGCACAAATTACAACAAATTGCACTAAAAAATGAACGTAGTACCTGTTGCTTTAGAAGAAATAGTTAACCCTCTCACGGCTGATGAGACCACGTGACACTCGTTGTAACTGGAAAATGTATGGCTTCAACCACTAATTTCTTCATTTTTTTAAAAAAACTCTCCTATTTGGTACATATTTGATGTTAGGCAACTATTCAACAATATAGCATATGTCATTCTACATATATATTATATTCTTATCCATTGTTACTATATACTACATACTATTCGCCATATCTCCCAAAGTTATTTACATATTTTGACGAAATAAAGCTCAAATTGAAGGGCAAACCCATCCATTTTGTACGGTTGCGTTACAGGTCCTTTGCCCTTGAAGAAACGTTAAAATTTTCCTTATAACGTTTGTTTCTGTTATTTAGTTTTTTCAAAATAAAACAGATTCGATTCCATTATATGTGGCTTTGACACACCATACTATGGTTAACGAATGCTAAAAGAGGAATATGTTACTGTGCCATTCAGAAGTACATACAGGGCATTCGTTAATATATGCAATTTCTTCACATTTTGAAAACCAAGTTAAACTTTCTGTACTACAAAGCTGAATTTTGCATCACCCTGTATATTTTTTACAAATCTCAACCAAATATGCTAACTAAATGTTCTACACATCATCACGGGAAACTAATGCACAAATTACTACAAACTGCACTAAAAAATGAACGTAGTACCTGTTGCTTTAGAAGAAATATTTAACCCTCTCACGGCTGATGAGACCACGTGACACTCGTTGTAACTGGAAAATATATGGCTTCAACCACTAATTTCTTCATTTTTTAAAAAAAACTCTCCTATTTGGATCATATATGTTGTTAGGCAACTATTCAACAATATAGCATATGTCATTCTACATATATATTATATTCTTATCCATTGTTACTATATACTACATACTATGCGCCATATCTCCCAAAGTTATTTACATATTTTGACGAAATAAAGCTAAAATTGAAGAGGAAACCCCTCCATTTTGTCCTGTTGCGATAAGGGTCCTTTGCCCTTGAAGAAACATTATAATTCCTCTTATAACGTTTATTTCTCTTTTTTAGTTTTTTCAAAATAAAACAGATTCGATTCCATTATATGTGGCTTTGACACACCATACTGTGGTTAACGAATGATAAAAGAGGAATATGTTACTGTGCCATTCAGAAGTACATACAGGGCATTCGTTAATATATGCACTTTCTTCACATTTTGAAAACCAATTTATACTTTCTGTACTACAAAGCTGAATTTTGCATCACCCTGTATATTTTTTCCAAATCTCAACCAAATATGCTAACTAAATGTTCTACACATCATGATGGGAAAATAAATGCACAAATTACTACAAATTGCACTAAAAAATGAACGTAGTACCTGTTGCTTTAGAAGAAATAGTTAACCCTCTCACGGCTGATGAGACGACGTGACACTCGTTGTAACTGGAAAATATATGGCTTCAACCACTAATTTCTTCAATTTTTTTAAAAAAACTCTCCTATTTGGTATATATGTTGTTAGGCAACTATTCAACAATATATCATATGTCATTCTACATATATATTATATTGTTATCCATTGTTACTATATACTACATACTATTCGCCATATCTCCCAAACTTATTTACATATTTTGACGAAATAAAGCTAAAATTGAAGAGGAAACCCCTCCACTTTGTCCTGTTGCGATAAGGGTCCTTTGCCCTTGACGAAACGTTAAAATTTTCCTTATAACGTTTGTTTCTGTTTTTAGTTTTTTCAAAATAAAACAGATTCGATTCCATTATATGTGGCTTTGACACACCATACTATGGTTAACGAATGATAAAAGAGGAATATGTTACTGTGCCATTCAGAAGTACATACAGGGCATTCGTTAATATATGCACTTTCTTCACATTTTGAAAACCAATTTATACTTTCTGTACTACAAAGCTGAATTTTGCATCACCCTGTATATTTTTTCCAAATCTCAACCAAATATGCTAACTAAATGTTCTACACATCATGATGGGAAAATAAATGCACAAATTACTACAAATTGCACTAAAAAATGAACGTAGTACCTGTTGCTTTAGAAGAAATAGTTAACCCTCTCACGGCTGATGAGACCACGTGACACTCGTTGTAACTGGAAAATGTATGGCTTCAACCACTAATTTCTTCATTTTTTTAAAAAAACTCTCCTATTTGGTACATATTTGTTGTTAGGCAACTATTCAACAATATAGCATATGTCATTCTACATATATATTATATTCTTATCCATTGTTACTATATACTACATACTATTCGCCATATCTCCCAAAGTTATTTACATATTTTGACGAAATAAAGCTCAAATTCAAGGGCAAACCCATCCATTTTGTAC
Source organism: Thermobia domestica (assembly GCF_964235325.1). Lineage (NCBI taxonomy): Eukaryota > Metazoa > Arthropoda > Insecta > Zygentoma > Lepismatidae > Thermobia > Thermobia domestica. Next base: position 104,086 of record NW_027656242.1, on the reverse strand, counting down.
GGTTGCGTTACAGGTCCTTTGCCCTTGAAGAAACGTTAAAATTTTCCTTATAACGTTTGTTTCTGTTTTTTAGTTTTTTCAAAATAAAACAGATTCGATTCCATTATATGTGGCTTTGACACACCATACTATGGTTAACGAATGCTAAAAGAGGAATATGTTACTGTGCCATTCAGAAGTACATACAGGGCATTCGTTAATATATGCAATTTCTTCACATTTTGAAAACCAAGTTAAACTTTCTATACTACAAAGCTGAATTTTGCATCACCCTGTATATTTTTTACAAATCTCAACCAAATATGCTAACTAAATGTTCTACACATCATCATGGGAAACTAATGCACAAATTACTACAAACTGCACTAAAAAATGAACGTAGTACCTGTTGCTTTAGAAGAAATAGTTAACCCTCTCACGGCTGATGAGACCACGTGACACTCGTTGTAACTGGAAAATATATGGCTTCAACCACTAATTTCTTTATTTTTTTAAAAAAACTCTCGTATTTGGTACATATATGTTGTTAGGCAACTATTCAACAATATAGCATATGTCATTCTACATATATATTACATTCTTATCCATTGTTACTATATACTACATACTATTCGCCATATCTCCCAAAGTTATTTACATATTTTGACGAAATAAAGCTCAAATTGAAGGGCAAACCCATCCATTTTGTACGGTTGCGTTACAGGTCCTTTGTCCTTGAAGAAACATTAAAATTCCTCTTATAACGTTTGTTTTTTTTTTTAGTTTTTTTCAAAATAAAACAGATTCGATTCCATTATATGTGGCTTTGACACACCATACTATGGTTAACGAATGATAAAAGAGGAATATGTTACTGTGCCATTCAGAAGTACATACAGGGCATTCGTTAATATATGCACTTTCTTCACATTTTGAAAACCAATTTATACTTTCTGTACTACAAAGCTGAATTTTGCATCACCCTGTATATTTTTTCCAAATCTCAACCAAATATGCTAACTAAATGTTCTACACATCATGATGGGAAAATAAATGCACAAATTACTACAATTGCACTAAAAAATGAACGTAGTACCTGTTGCTTTAGAAGAAACATTTAACCCTCTCACGGCTGATGAGACCACGTGACACTCGTTGAAACTGGAAAATATATGGCTTCAACCACTAATTTCTTCATTTTTTTAAAAAAACTCTCTTATTTGGTACATATATGTTGTTAGGCAACTATTCAACAATATAGCATATGTCATTCTACATATATATTATATTCTTATCCATTGTTACTATATACTACATACTATGCGCCATATCTCCCAAAGTTATTTACATATTTTGACGAAATAAAGCTAAAATTGAAGAGGAAACCCCTCCATTTTGTCCTGTTGCGATAAGGGTCCTTTGCCCTTGAAGAAACGTTAAAATTCCTCTTATAATGTTTGTTTTGTTTTTTAGTTTCTTCAAAATAAAACAGATTCGATTCCATTATATGTGGCTTTGACACACCATACTGTGGTTAACGAATGATAAAAGAGGAATATGTTACTGTGCCATTCAGAAGTACATACAGGGCATTCGTTAATATATCAATTTCTTCACATTTTGAAACCAAGTTAATCCTTTTAACTTTCTGTACTACAAAGCTGAATTTGCATCACCCTGTATATTTTTACAAATCTCAACCAAATATGCTAACTAAATGTTCTACACATCATCATGGGAAAATAAATGCACAAATTACTACAAATTGCACTAAAAAATGAACGTAGTACCTGTTGCTTTAGAAGAAATAGTTAACCCTCTCACGGCTGATGAGACCACGTGACACTCGTTGTAACTGGAAAATATATGGCTTCAACCACTAATTTCTTCAATTTTTTTTAAAAAACTCTCCTATTTGGTATATATGTTGTTAGGCAACTATTCAACAATATAGCATATGTCATTCTACATATATATTATATTGTTATCTATTGTTACTATATACTACATACTATTCGCCATATCTCCCAAACTTATTTACATATTTTGACGAAATAAAGCTAAAATTGAAGAGGAAACCCCTCCACTTTGTCCTGTTGCGATAAGGGTCCTTTGCCCTTGAAGAAACATTAAAATTCCTCTTATAACGTTTGTTTCTGTTTTTAGTTTTTTTAAAAATAAAACAGATTCGATTCCATTATATGTGGCTTTGACACACCATACTGTGCTTAACGAATGATAAAAGAGGAATATGTTACTGTGCCATTCAGAAGTACATACAGGGCATTCATTAATATATGCACTTCTTCACATTTTGAAAACCAATTTATATTTTCTGTACTACAAAGCTGAATTTTGCATCACCCTGTATATTTTTTCCAAATCTCAACCGAATATGCTAACTAAATGTTCTACACATCATCATAGGAAAATAAATGCACAAATTACTACAAATTGCTCTAAAAAATGAACGTAGTACCTGTTTCTTTAGAAGAAATTGTTAACCCTCTCACGGCTGATGAGACCACGTGACACTCGTTGTAACTGGAAAATGTATGGCTTCAACCACTAATTTCTTCAATTTTTAAAAAACTTTCCTATTTGGTATATATATGTTGTTAGGCAACTATTCAACAATATAGCATATGTCATTCTACATATATATTATGCTATTAATCATTGTTACTATATACTACATACTATTCGCCATATCTTCCAAACTTATTTACATATTTTGACAAAATAAAGCTAAAATTGAAGAGGAAACCCCTCCATTTTGTCCTGTTGCGATAAGGGTCCTTTGCCTTTGAAGAAACATTAAAATTCCTCTTATAAGGTTTATTTCTCTTTTTTAGTTTTTTCAAAGTAAAACAGATTCGATTCCATTATATGTGGTTTGACACACCATACTGTGCTTAACGAATGATAAAAGAGGAATATGTTACTGTGCCATTCAGAAGTACATACAGGGCATTCGTTAATATATGCACTTTCTTCACATTTTGAGAACCAATTTATACTTTCTGTACTACAAAGCTGAATTTTGCATCACCCTATATATTTTTTCCAAATCTCAACCAAATATGCTAACTAAATGTTCTACACATCATGATGGGAAAATAAATGCACAAATTACTACAAATTGCACTAAAAAATGAACGTAGTACCTGTTGCTTTAGAAGAAATAGTTAACCCTCTCACGGCTGATGAGACCACGTGACACTCGTTGTAACTGGAAAATGTATGGCTTCAACCACTAATTTCTTCATTTTTTTTAAAAACTCTCCTATTTGGTACATATTTGTTGTTAGGCAACTATTCAACAATATAGCATATGTCATTCTTCATATATATTATATTCTTATCCATTGTTACTATATACTACATACTATTCGCCATATCTCCCAAAGTTATTTACATATTTTGACGAAATAAAGCTCAAATTGAAGGGCAAACCCATCCATTTTGTACGGTTGCGTTACAGGTCCTTTGCCCTTGAAGAAACGTTAAAATTTTCCTTATAACGTTTGTTTCTGTTTTTTAGTTTTTTCAAAATAAAACAGATTCGATTCCATTATATGTGGCTTTGACACACCATACTATGGTTAACGAATGCTAAAAGAGGAATATGTTACTGTGCCATTCAGAAGTACATACAGGGCAATCGTTAATATATGCAATTTCTTCACATTTTGAAAACCAAGTTAAACTTTCTGAACTACAAAGCTGAATTTTGCATCACCCTGTATATTTTTTCCAAATCTCAACCGAATATGCTAACTAAATGTTCTACACATCATCATAGGAAAATAAATGCACAAATTACTACAAATTGCTCTAAAAAATGAACGTAGTACCTGTTTCTTTAGAAGAAATTGTTAACCCTCTCACGGCTGATGAGACCACGTGACACTCGTTGTAACTGGAAAATGTATGGCTTCAACCACTAATTTCTTCAATTTTTAAAAAACTTTCCTATTTGGTATATATATGTTGTTAGGCAACTATTCAACAATATAGCATATGTCATTCTACATATATATTATGCTATTAATCATTGTTACTATATACTACATACTATTCGCCATATCTTCCAAACTTATTTATATATTTTGACAAAATAAAGCTAAAATTGAAGAGGAAACCCCTCCATTTTGTCCTGTTGCGATAAGGGTCCTTTGCCCTTGAAGAAACATTAAAATTCCTCTTATAAGGTTTATTTCTCTTTTTTAGTTTTTTCAAAATAAAATAGATTCGATTCCATTATATGTGGCTTTGACACACCATACTATGGTTAACGAATGATAAAAGAGGAATATGTTACTGTGCCATTCAGAAGTACATACAGGGCATTCGTTAATATATGCACTTTCTTCACATTTTGAAAACCAATATATACTTTCTGTACTACAAAGCTGAATTTTGCATCACCCTGTATATTTTTTCCAAATCTCAACCAAATATGCTAACTAAATGTTCTACACATCATGATGGGAAAATAAATGCACAAATTACTACAAATTGCACTAAAAAATGAACGTAGTACCTGTTGCTTTAGAAGAAATAGTTAACCCTCTCACGGCTGATGAGACCACGTGACACTCGTTGTAACTGGAAAATGTATGGCTTCAACCACTAATTTCTTCATTTTTTTTAAAAAACTCTCCTATTTGGTACATATTTGTTGTTAGGCAACTATTCAACAATATAGCATATGTCATTCTACATATATATTATATTCTTATCCATTGTTACTATATACTACATACTATTCGCCATATCTCCCAAACTTATTTACATATTTTGACGAAATAAAGCTAAAATTGAAGAGGAAACCCCTCCACTTTGTCCTGTTGCGATAAGGGTCCTTTGCCCTTGACGAAACGTTAAAATTTTCCTTATAACGTTTGTTTCTGTTTTTTAGTTTTTTCAAAATAAAACAGATTCGATTCCATTATATGTGGCTTTGACACACCATACTATGGTTAACGAATGATAAAAGAGGAATATGTTACTGTGCCATTCAGAAGTACATACAGGGCATTCGTTAATATATGCACTTTCTTCACATTTTGAAAACCAATTTATACTTTCTGTACTACAAAGCTGAATTTTGCATCACCCTGTATATTTTTTCCAAATCTCAACCAAATATGCTAACTAAATGTTCTACACATCATGATGGGAAAATAAATGCACAAATTACTACAAATTGCACTAAAAAATGAACGTAGTACCTGTTGCTTTAGAAGAAATAGTTAACCCTCTCACGGCTGATGAGACCACGTGACACTCGTTGTAACTGGAAAATGTATGGCTTCAACCACTAATTTCTTCATTTTTTTAAAAAAACTCTCCTATTTGGTACATATTTGTTGTTAGGCAACTATTCAACAATATAGCATATGTCATTCTACATATATATTATATTCTTATCCATTGTTACTATATACTACATACTATTCGCCATATCTCCCAAAGTTATTTACATATTTTGACGAAATAAAGCTCAAATTCAAGGGCAAACCCATCCATTTTGTACGGTTGCGTTACAGGTCCTTTGCCCTTGAAGAAACGTTAAAATTTTCCTTATAACGTTTGTTTCTGTTTTTTAGTTTTTTCAAAATAAAACAGATTCGATTCCATTATATGTGGCTTTGACACACCATACTATGGTTAACGAATGCTAAAAGAGGAATATGTTACTGTGCCATTCAGAAGTACATACAGGGCATTCGTTAATATATGCAATTTCTTCACATTTTGAAAACCAAGTTAAACTTTCTATACTACAAAGCTGAATTTTGCATCACCCTGTATATTTTTTACAAATCTCAACCAAATATGCTAACTAAATGTTCTACACATCATCATGGGAAACTAATGCACAAATTACTACAAACTGCACTAAAAAATGAACGTAGTACCTGTTGCTTTAGAAGAAATAGTTAACCCTCTCACGGCTGATGAGACCACGTGACACTCGTTGTAACTGGAAAATATATGGCTTCAACCACTAATTTCTTTATTTTTTTAAAAAAACTCTCGTATTTGGTACATATATGTTGTTAGGCAACTATTCAACAATATAGCATATGTCATTCTACATATATATTACATTCTTATCCATTGTTACTATATACTACATACTATTCGCCATATCTCCCAAAGTTATTTACATATTTTGACGAAATAAAGCTCAAATTGAAGGGCAAACCCATCCATTTTGTACGGTTGCGTTACAGGTCCTTTGTCCTTGAAGAAACATTAAAATTCCTCTTATAACGTTTGTTTTTTTTTTTAGTTTTTTTCAAAATAAAACAGATTCGATTCCATTATATGTGGCTTTGACACACCATACTATGGTTAACGAATGATAAAAGAGGAATATGTTACTGTGCCATTCAGAAGTACATACAGGGCATTCGTTAATATATGCACTTTCTTCACATTTTGAAAACCAATTTATACTTTCTGTACTACAAAGCTGAATTTTGCATCACCCTGTATATTTTTTCCAAATCTCAACCAAATATGCTAACTAAATGTTCTACACATCATGATGGGAAAATAAATGCACAAATTACTACAAATTGCACTAAAAAATGAACGTAGTACCTGTTGCTTTAGAAGAAACATTTAACCCTCTCACGGCTGATGAGACCACGTGACACTCGTTGAAACTGGAAAATATATGGCTTCAACCACTAATTTCTTCATTTTTTTAAAAAAACTCTCTTATTTGGTACATATATGTTGTTAGGCAACTATTCAACAATATAGCATATGTCATTCTACATATATATTATATTCTTATCCATTGTTACTATATACTACATACTATGCGCCATATCTCCCAAAGTTATTTACATATTTTGACGAAATAAAGCTAAAATTGAAGAGGAAACCCCTCCATTTTGTCCTGTTGCGATAAGGGTCCTTTGCCCTTGAAGAAACGTTAAAATTCCTCTTATAATGTTTGTTTTGTTTTTTAGTTTCTTCAAAATAAAACAGATTCGATTCCATTATATGTGGCTTTGACACACCATACTGTGGTTAACGAATGATAAAAGAGGAATATGTTACTGTGCCATTCAGAAGTACATACAGGGCATTCGTTAATATATGCAATTTCTTCACATTTTGAAAACCAAGTTAAACTTTCTGTACTACAAAGCTGAATTTTGCATCACCCTGTATATTTTTTACAAATCTCAACCAAATATGCTAACTAAATGTTCTACACATCATCATGGGAAAATAAATGCACAAATTACTACAAATTGCACTAAAAAATGAACGTAGTACCTGTTGCTTTAGAAGAAATAGTTAACCCTCTCACGGCTGATGAGACCACGTGACACTCGTTGTAACTGGAAAATATATGGCTTCAACCACTAATTTCTTCAATTTTTTTTAAAAAACTCTCCTATTTGGTATATATGTTGTTAGGCAACTATTCAACAATATAGCATATGTCATTCTACATATATATTATATTGTTATCTATTGTTACTATATACTACATACTATTCGCCATATCTCCCAAACTTATTTACATATTTTGACGAAATAAAGCTAAAATTGAAGAGGAAACCCCTCCACTTTGTCCTGTTGCGATAAGGGTCCTTTGCCCTTGAAGAAACATTAAAATTCCTCTTATAACGTTTGTTTCTGTTTTTTAGTTTTTTTAAAAATAAAACAGATTCGATTCCATTATATGTGGCTTTGACACACCATACTGTGCTTAACGAATGATAAAAGAGGAATATGTTACTGTGCCATTCAGAAGTACATACAGGGCATTCATTAATATATGCACTTTCTTCACATTTTGAAAACCAATTTATATTTTCTGTACTACAAAGCTGAATTTTGCATCACCCTGTATATTTTTTCCAAATCTCAACCGAATATGCTAACTAAATGTTCTACACATCATCATAGGAAAATAAATGCACAAATTACTACAAATTGCTCTAAAAAATGAACGTAGTACCTGTTTCTTTAGAAGAAATTGTTAACCCTCTCACGGCTGATGAGACCACGTGACACTCGTTGTAACTGGAAAATGTATGGCTTCAACCACTAATTTCTTCAATTTTTAAAAAACTTTCCTATTTGGTATATATATGTTGTTAGGCAACTATTCAACAATATAGCATATGTCATTCTACATATATATTATGCTATTAATCATTGTTACTATATACTACATACTATTCGCCATATCTTCCAAACTTATTTACATATTTTGACAAAATAAAGCTAAAATTGAAGAGGAAACCCCTCCATTTTGTCCTGTTGCGATAAGGGTCCTTTGCCTTTGAAGAAACATTAAAATTCCTCTTATAAGGTTTATTTCTCTTTTTTAGTTTTTTCAAAGTAAAACAGATTCGATTCCATTATATGTGGTTTGACACACCATACTGTGCTTAACGAATGATAAAAGAGGAATATGTTACTGTGCCATTCAGAAGTACATACAGGGCATTCGTTAATATATGCACTTTCTTCACATTTTGAGAACCAATTTATACTTTCTGTACTACAAAGCTGAATTTTGCATCACCCTATATATTTTTTCCAAATCTCAACCAAATATGCTAACTAAATGTTCTACACATCATGATGGGAAAATAAATGCACAAATTACTACAAATTGCACTAAAAAATGAACGTAGTACCTGTTGCTTTAGAAGAAATAGTTAACCCTCTCACGGCTGATGAGACCACGTGACACTCGTTGTAACTGGAAAATGTATGGCTTCAACCACTAATTTCTTCATTTTTTTTTAAAAACTCTCCTATTTGGTACATATTTGTTGTTAGGCAACTATTCAACAATATAGCATATGTCATTCTTCATATATATTATATTCTTATCCATTGTTACTATATACTACATACTATTCGCCATATCTCCCAAAGTTATTTACATATTTTGACGAAATAAAGCTCAAATTGAAGGGCAAACCCATCCATTTTGTACGGTTGCGTTACAGGTCCTTTGCCCTTGAAGAAACGTTAAAATTTTCCTTATAACGTTTGTTTCTGTTTTTTAGTTTTTTCAAAATAAAACAGATTCGATTCCATTATATGTGGCTTTGACACACCATACTATGGTTAACGAATGCTAAAAGAGGAATATGTTACTGTGCCATTCAGAAGTACATACAGGGCAATCGTTAATATATGCAATTTCTTCACATTTTGAAAACCAAGTTAAACTTTCTGAACTACAAAGCTGAATTTTGCATCACCCTGTATATTTTTTCCAAATCTCAACCGAATATGCTAACTAAATGTTCTACACATCATCATAGGAAAATAAATGCACAAATTACTACAAATTGCTCTAAAAAATGAACGTAGTACCTGTTTCTTTAGAAGAAATTGTTAACCCTCTCACGGCTGATGAGACCACGTGACACTCGTTGTAACTGGAAAATGTATGGCTTCAACCACTAATTTCTTCAATTTTTAAAAAACTTTCCTATTTGGTATATATATGTTGTTAGGCAACTATTCAACAATATAGCATATGTCATTCTACATATATATTATGCTATTAATCATTGTTACTATATACTACATACTATTCGCCATATCTTCCAAACTTATTTATATATTTTGACAAAATAAAGCTAAAATTGAAGAGGAAACCCCTCCATTTTGTCCTGTTGCGATAAGGGTCCTTTGCCCTTGAAGAAACATTAAAATTCCTCTTATAAGGTTTATTTCTCTTTTTTAGTTTTTTCAAAATAAAATAGATTCGATTCCATTATATGTGGCTTTGACACACCATACTATGGTTAACGAATGATAAAAGAGGAATATGTTACTGTGCCATTCAGAAGTACATACAGGGCATTCGTTAATATATGCACTTTCTTCACATTTTGAAAACCAATATATACTTTCTGTACTACAAAGCTGAATTTTGCATCACCCTGTATATTTTTTCCAAATCTCAACCAAATATGCTAACTAAATGTTCTACACATCATGATGGGAAAATAAATGCACAAATTACTACAAATTGCACTAAAAAATGAACGTAGTACCTGTTGCTTTAGAAGAAATAGTTAACCCTCTCACGGCTGATGAGACCACGTGACACTCGTTGTAACTGGAAAATGTATGGCTTCAACCACTAATTTCTTCATTTTTTTTAAAAAACTCTCCTATTTGGTACATATTTGTTGTTAGGCAACTATTCAACAATATAGCATATGTCATTCTACATATATATTATATTCTTATCCATTGTTACTATATACTACATACTATTCGCCATATCTCCCAAACTTATTTACATATTTTGACAAAATAAAGCTAAAATTGAAGAGGAAACCCCTCCACTTTGTCCTGTTGCGATAAGGGTCCTTTGCCCTTGAAGAAACGTTAAAATTTTCCTTATAACGTTTGTTTCTGTTTTTTAGTTTTTTCAAAATAAAACAGATTCGATTCCATTATATGTGGCTTTGACACACCATACTATGGTTAACGAATGCTAAAAGAGGAATATGTTACTGTGCCATTCAGAAGTACATACAGGGCATTCGTTAATATATGCAATTTCTTCACATTTTGAAAACCAATTTATACTTTCTGTACTACAAAGCTGAATTTTGCATCACCCTATATATTTTTTCCAAATCTCAACCAAATATGCTAACTAAATGTTCTACACATCATGATGGGAAAATAAATGCACAAATTACTACAAATTGCACTAAAAAATGAACGTAGTACCTGTTGCTTTAGAAGAAATAGTTAACCCTCTCACGGCTGATGAGACCACGTGACACTCGTTGTAACTGGAAAATGTATGGCTTCAACCACTAATTTCTTCATTTTTTTAAAAAACTCTCCTATTTGGTACATATTTGTTGTTAGGCAACTATTCAACAATATAGCATATGTCATTCTTCATATATATTATATTCTTATCCATTGTTACTATATACTACATACTATTCGCCATATCTCCCAAAGTTATTTACATATTTTGACGAAATAAAGCTCAAATTGAAGGGCAAACCCATCCATTTTGTACGGTTGCGTTACAGGTCCTTTGTCCTTGAAGAAACATTAAAATTCCTCTTATAACGTTTGTTTCTCTTTTTTAGTTTTTTCAAAATAAAACAGATTCGATTCCATTATATGTGGCTTTGACACACCATACTATGGTTAACGAATGATAAAAGAGGAATATGTTACTGTGCCATTCAGAAGTACATACAGGGCATTCGTTAATATATGCACTTTCTTCACATTTTGAAAACCAATTTATACTTTCTGTACTACAAAGCTGAATTTTGCATCACCCTGTATATTTTTTCCAAATCTCAACCAAATATGCTAACTAAATGTTCTACACATCATGATGGGAAAATAAATGCACAAATTACTACAAATTGCACTAAAAAATGAACGTAGTACCTGTTGCTTTAGAAGAAATAGTTAACCCTCTCACGGCTGATGAGACCACGTGACACTCGTTGTAACTGGAAAATGTATGGCTTCAACCACTAATTTCTTCATTTTTTTTAAAAAACTCTCCTATTTGGTACATATTTGTTGTTAGGCAACTATTCAACAATATAGCATATGTCATTCTACATATATATTATATTCTTATCCATTGTTACTATATACTACATACTATTCGCCATATCTCCCAAAGTTATTTACATATTTTGACGAAATAAAGCTCAAATTGAAGGGCAAACCCATCCATTTTGTACGGTTGCGTTACAGGTCCTTTGCCCTTGAAGAAACGTTAAAATTTTCCTTATAACCTTTGTTTCTGTATTTTAGTTTTTTCAAAATAAAACAGATTCGATTCCATTATATGTGGCTTTGACACACCATACTATGGTTAACGAATGCTAAAAGAGGAATATGTTACTGTGCCATTCAGAAGTACATACAGGGCATTCGTTAATATATGCAATTTCTTCACATTTTGAAAACCAAGTTAAACTTTCTGTACTACAAAGCTGAATTTTGCATCACCCTGTATATTTTTTCGAAATCTCAACCAAATATGCTAACTAAATGTTCTACACATCATCATGGGAAACTAATGCACAAATTACTACAAACTGCACTAAAAAATGAACGTAGTACCTGTTGCTTTAGAAGAAATATTTAACCCTCTCACGGCTGATGAGACCACGTGACACTCGTTGTAACTGGAAAATATATGGCTTCAACCACTAATTTCTTCAATTTTTTTAAAAAAACTCTCCTATTTGGTATATATGTTGTTAGGCAACTATTCAACAATATATCATATGTCATTCTACATATATATTATATTGTTATCCATTGTTACTATATACTACATACTATTCGCCATATCTCCCAAACTTATTTACATATTTTGACGAAATAAAGCTAAAATTGAAGAGGAAACCCCTCCACTTTGTCCTGTTGCGATAAGGGTCCTTTGCTTTTGAAGAAACGTTAAAATTTTCCTTATAACGTTTGTTTCTGTTTTTTAGTTTTTTCAAAATAAAACAGATTCGATTCCATTATATGTGGCTTTGACACACCATACTATGGTTAACGAATGCTAAAAAAGGAATATGTTACTGTGTCATTCAGAAGTACATACAGGGCATTCGTTAATATATGCAATTTCTTCACATTTTGAAAACCAAGTTAAACTTTCTGTACTACAAAGCTGAATTTTGCATCACCCTGTATATTTTTTACAAATCTCAACCAAATATGCTAACTAAATGTTCTACACATCATCATGGGAAACTAATGCACAAATTACTACAAACTGCACTAAAAAATGAACGTAGTACCTGTTGCTTTAGAAGAAATATTTAACCCTCTCACGGCTGATGAGACCACGTGACACTCGTTGTAACTGGAAAATATATGGCTTCAACCACTAATTTCTTCAATTTTTTTAAAAAAACTCTCCTATTTGGTATATATGTTGTTAGGCAACTATTCAACAATATATCATATGTCATTCTACATATATATTATATTGTTATCCATTGTTACTATATACTACATACTATTCCCCATATCTAACAAACCTATTTACATATTTTGACGAAATAAATCTAAAATTGAAGAGGAAACCCCTCCATTTTGTCCTGTTGCGATAAGGGTCCTTTGCCCTTGAAGAAACATTAAAATTCCTCTTATAACGTTTATTTCTCTTTTTTAGTTTTTTCAAAATAAAACAGATTCGATTCCATTATATGTGGCTTTGACACACCATACTATGGTTAACGAATGATAAAAGAGGAATATGTTACTGTGCCATTCAGAAGTACATACAGGGCATTCGTTAATATATGCACTTTCTTCACATTTTGAAAACCAATTTATACTTTCTGTACTACAAAGCTGAATTTTGCATCACCCTGTATATTTTTTACAAATCTCAACCAAATATGCTAACTAAATGTTCTACACATCATGATGGGAAAATAAATGCACAAATTACTACAAATTGCACTAAAAAATGAACGTAGTACCTGTTGCTTTAGAAGAAATAGTTAACCCTCTCACGGCTGATGAGACCACGTGACACTCGTTGTAACTGGAAAATGTATGGCTTCAACCACTAATTTCTTCATTTTTTTAAAAAAACTCTCCTATTTGGTACATATTTGTTGTTAGGCAACTATTCAACAATATAGCATATGTCATTCTACATATATATTATATTCTTATCCATTGTTACTATATACTACATACTATTCGCCATATCTCCCAAAGTTATTTACATATTTTGACGAAATAAAGCTCAAATTGAAGGGCAAACCCATCCATTTTGTACGGTTGCGTTACAGGTCCTTTGCCCTTGAAGAAACGTTAAAATTTTCCTTATAACGTTTGTTTCTGTTTTTTAGTTTTTTCAAAATAAAACAGATTCGATTCCATTATATGTGGCTTTGACACACCATACTATGGTTAACGAATGCTAAAAGAGGAATATGTTACTGTGCCATTCAGAAGTACATACAGGTCAATCGTTAATATATGCAATTTCTTCACATTTTGAAAACCAAGTTAAACTTTCTGTACTACAAAGCTGAATTTTGCATCACCCTGTATATTTTTTCCAAATCTCAACCGAATATGCTAACTAAATGTTCTACACATCATCATAGGAAAATAAATGCACAAATTACTACAAATTGCTCTAAAAAATGAACGTAGTACCTGTTTCTTTAGAAGAAATTGTTAACCCTCTCACGGCTGATGAGACCACGTGACACTCGTTGTAACTGGAAAATGTATGGCTTCAACCACTAATTTCTTCAATTTTTAAAAAACTTTCCTATTTGGTATATATATGTTGTTAGGCAACTATTCAACAATATAGCATATGTCATTCTACATATATATTATGCTATTAATCATTGTTACTATATACTACATACTATTCGCCATATCTTCCAAACTTATTTATATATTTTGACAAAATAAAGCTAAAATTGAAGAGGAAACCCCTCCACTTTGTCCTGTTGCGATAAGGGTCCTTTGCCCTTGAAGAAACGTTAAAATTTTCCTTATAACGTTTGTTTCTGTTTTTTAGTTTTTTCAAAATAAAACAGATTCGATTCCATTATATGTGGCTTTGACACACCATACTATGGTTAACGAATGCTAAAAGAGGAATATGTTACTGTGCCATTCAGAAGTACATACAGGGCATTCGTTAATATATGCAATTTCTTCACATTTTGAAAACCAAGTTAAACTTTCTGTACTACAAAGCTGAATTTTGCATCACCCTGTATATTTTTTACAAATCTCAACCAAATATGCTAACTAAATGTTCTACACATCATCATGGGAAACTAATGCACAAATTACTACAAACTGCACTAAAAAATGAACGTAGTACCTGTTGCTTTAGAAGAAATATTTAACCCTCTCACGGCTGATGAGACCACGTGACACTCGTTGTAACTGGAAAATATATGGCTTCAACCACTTATTTCTTCAATTTTTTTAAGAAAACTTTCTTATTTGGCATATATGTTGTTAGGCAACTATTCAACAATATATCATATGTCATTCTACATATATATTATATTTTTATCCATTGTTACTATATATACTACATACTATTCCCCATATCTCCCAAACCTATTTACATATTTTGACGAAATAAATCTAAAATTGAAGAGGAAACCCCTCCACTTTGTCCTGTTGCGATAGGGGTCCTTTGCCCTTGAAGAAACGTTAAAATTCCTCTTATAATGTTTGTTTTGTTTTTTAGTTTCTTCAAAATAAAACAGATTCGATTCCATTATATGTGGCTTTGACACACCATACTGTGGTTAACGAATGATAAAAGAGGAATATGTTACTGTGCCATTCAGAAGTACATACAGGGCATTCGTTAATATATGCAATTTCTTCACATTTTGAAAACCAAGTTAAACTTTCTGTACTACAAAGCTGAATTTTGCATCACCCTGTATATTTTTTACAAATCTCAACCAAATATGCTAACTAAATGTTCTACACATCATCATGGGAAAATAAATGCACAAATTACTACAAATTGCACTAAAAAATGAACGTAGTACCTGTTGCTTTAGAAGAAATAGTTAACCCTCTCACGGCTGATGAGACCACGTGACACTCGTTGTAACTGGAAAATATATGGCTTCAACCACTAATTTCTTCAATTTTTTTTTAAAAAAACTCTCCTATTTGGTATATATGTTGTTAGGCAACTATTCAACAATATAGCATATGTCATTCTACATATATATTATATTGTTATCCATTGTTACTATATACTACATACTATTCGCCATATCTCCCAAACTTATTTACATATTTTGACGAAATAAAGCTAAAATTGAAGAGGAAAACCCTCCACTTTGTCCTGTTGCGATAAGGGTCCTTTGCCCTTGAAGCAACATTAAAATTCCTCTTATAACGTTTGTTTCTGTTTTTTAGTTTTTTCAAAATAAAACAGATTCGATTCCATTATATGTGGCTTTGACACACCATACTGTGCTTAACGAATGATAAAAGAGGAATATGTTACTGTGCCATTCAGAAGTACATACAGGGCATTCATTAATATATGCACTTTCTTCACATTTTGAAAACCAATTTATATTTTCTGTACTACAAAGCTGAATTTTGCATCACCCTGTATATTTTTTCCAAATCTCAACCGAATATGCTAACTAAATGTTCTACACATCATCATAGGAAAATAAATGCACAAATTACTACAAATTGCTCTAAAAAATGAACGTAGTACCTGTTTCTTTAGAAGAAATTGTTAACCCTCTCACGGCTGATGAGACCACGTGACACTCGTTGTAACTGGAAAATGTATGGCTTCAACCACTAATTTCTTCAATTTTTAAAAAACTTTCCTATTTGGTATATATATGTTGTTAGGCAACTATTCAACAATATAGCATATGTCATTCTACATATATATTATGCTATTAATCATTGTTACTATATACTACATACTATTCGTCATATCTTCCAAACTTATTTACATATTTTGACAAAATAAAGCTAAAATTGAAGAGGAAACCCCTCCATTTTGTCCTGTTGCGATAAGGGTCCTTTGCCCTTGAAGAAACATTAAAATTCCTCTTATAAGGTTTATTTCTCTTTTTTAGTTTTTTCAAAATAAAACAGATTCGATTCCATTATATGTGGCTTTGACACACCATACTATGGTTAACGAATGATAAAAGAGGAATATGTTACTGTGCCATTCAGAAGTACATACAGGGCATTCGTTAATATATGCACTTTCTTCACATTTTGAAAACCAATTTATACTTTCTGTACTACAAAGCTGAATTTTGCATCACCCTGTATATTTTTTCCAAATCTCAACCAAATATGCTAACTAAATGTTCTACACATCATGATGGGAAAATAAATGCACAAATTACTACAAATTGCACTAAAAAATGAACGTAGTACCTGTTGCTTTAGAAGAAATAGTTAACCCTCTCACGGCTGATGAGACCACGTGACACTCGTTGTAACTGGAAAATGTATGGCTTCAACCACTAATTTCTTCATTTTTTTAAAAAAACTCTCCTATTTGGTACATATTTGTTGTTAGGCAACTATTCAACAATATAGCATATGTCATTCTACATATATATTATATTCTTATCCATTGTTACTATATACTACATACTATTCGCCATATCTCCCAAAGTTATTTACATATTTTGACGAAATAAAGCTCAAATTGAAGGGCAAACCCATCCATTTTGTACGGTTGCGTTACAGGTCCTTTGCCCTTGAAGAAACGTTAAAATTTTCCTTATAACGTTTGTTTCTGTTTTTTAGTTTTTTCAAAATAAAACAAATTCGATTCCATTATATGTGGCTTTGACACACCATACTATGGTTAACGAATGCTAAAAGAGGAATATGTTACTGTGCCATTCAGAAGTACATACAGGTCAATCGTTAATATATGCAATTTCTTCACATTTTGAAAACCAAGTTAAACTTTCTGTACTACAAAGCTGAATTTTGCATCACCCTGTTTATTTTTTCCAAATCTCAACCGAATATGCTAACTAAATGTTCTACACATCATCATAGGAAAATAAATGCACAAATTACTACAAATTGCTCTAAAAAATGAACGTAGTACCTGTTTCTTTAGAAGAAATTGTTAACCCTCTCACGGCTGATGAGACCACGTGACACTCGTTGTAACTGGAAAATGTATGGCTTCAACCACTAATTTCTTCAATTTTTAAAAAACTTTCCTATTTGGTATATATATGTTGTTAGGCAACTATTCAACAATATAGCATATGTCATTCTACATATATATTATGCTATTAATCATTGTTACTATATACTACATACTATTCGCCATATCTTCCAAACTTATTTATATATTTTGACAAAATAAAGCTAAAATTGAAGAGGAAACCCCTCCATTTTGTTCTGTTGCGATAAGGGTCCTTTGCCCTTGAAGAAACATTAAAATTCCTCTTATAAGGTTTATTTCTCTTTTTTAGTTTTTTCAAAATAAAATAGATTCGATTCCATTATATGTGGCTTTGACACACCATACTATGGTTAACGAATGATAAAAGAGGAATATGTTACTGTGCCATTCAGAAGTACATACAGGGCATTCGTTAATATATGCACTTTCTTCACATTTTGAAAACCAATTTATACTTTCTGTACTACAAAGCTGAATTTTGCATCACCCTGTATATTTTTTCCAAATCTCAACCAAATATGCTAACTAAATGTTCTACACATCATGATGGGAAAATAAATGCACAAATTACTACAAATTGCACTAAAAAATGAACGTAGTACCTGTTGCTTTAGAAGAAATAGTTAACCCTCTCACGGCTGATGAGACCACGTGACACTCGTTGTAACTGGAAAATGTATGGCTTCAACCACTAATTTCTTCATTTTTTTAAAAAAACTCTCCTATTTGGTACATATTTGTTGTTAGGCAACTATTCAACAATATAGCATATGTCATTCTACATATATATTATATTCTTATCCATTGTTACTATATACTACATACTATTCGCCATATCTCCCAAACTTATTTACATATTTTGACGAAATAAAGCTAAAATTGAAGAGGAAACCCCTCCACTTTGTCCTGTTGCGATAACGGTCCTTTGCCCTTGAAGAAACGTTAAAATTTTCCTTATAACGTTTGTTTCTGTTTTTTAGTTTTTTCAAAATAAAACAGATTCGATTCCATTATATGTGGCTTTGACACACCATACTATGGTTAACGAATGCTAAAAGAGGAATATGTTACTGTGCCATTCAGAAGTACATACAGGGCATTCGTTAATAAATGCAATTTCTTCACATTTTGAAAACCAAGTTAAACTTTCTGTACTACAAAGCTGAATTTTGCATCACCCTGTATATTTTTTACAAATCTCAACCAAATATGCTAACTAAATGTTCTACACATCATCATGGGAAACTAATGCACAAATTACTACAAACTGCACTAAAAAATGAACGTAGTACCTGTTGCTTTAGAAGAAATATTTAACCCTCTCACGGCTGATGAGACCACGTGACACTCGTTGTAACTGGAAAATATATGGCTTCAACCACTAATTTCTTCAATTTTTTTAAGAAAACTTTCCTATTTGGTATATATGTTGTTAGGCAACTATTCAACAATATATCATATGTCTTTCTACATATATATTATATTGTTATCCATTGTTACTATATATACTACATACTATTCCCCATATCTCCCAAACCTATTTACATATTTTGACGAAATAAATCTAAAATTGAAGAGGAAACCCCTCCACTTTGTCCTGTTGCGATAGGGGTCCTTTGCCCTTGAAGAAACGTTAAAATTCCTCTTATAATATTTGTTTTGTTTTTTAGTTTCTTCAAAATAAAACAGATTCGATTCCATTATATGTGGCTTTGACACACCATACTGTGGTTAACGAATGATAAAAGAGGAATATGTTACTGTGCCATTCAGAAGTACATACAGGGCATTCGTTAATATATGCAATTTCTTCACATTTTGAAAACCAAGTTAAACTTTCTGTACTACAAAGCTGAATTTTGCATCACCCTGTATATTTTTTACAAATCTCAACCAAATATGCTAACTAAATGTTCTACACATCATCATGGGAAAATAAATGCACAAATTACTACAAATTGCACTAAAAAATGAACGTAGTACCTGTTGCTTTAGAAGAAATAGTTAACCCTCTCACGGCTGATGAGACCACGTGACACTCGTTGTAACTGGAAAATATATGGCTTCAACCACTAATTTCTTCAATTTTTTAAAAAAAACTCTCCTATTGGGTATATATGTTGTTAGGCAACTATTCAACAATATAGCATATGTCATTCTACATATATATTATATTGTTATCCATTGTTACTATATACTACATACTATTCGCCATATCTCCCAAACTTATTTACATATTTTGACGAAATAAAGCTAAAATTGAAGAGGAAAACCCTCCACTTTGTCCTGTTGCGATAAGGGTCCTTTGCCCTTGAAGAAACATTAAAATTCCTCTTATAACGTTTGTTTCTGTTTTTTAGTTTTTTCAAAATAAAACAGATTCGATTCCATTATATGTGGCTTTGACACACCATACTGTGCTTAACGAATGATAAAAGAGGAATATGTTACTGTGCCATTCAGAAGTACATACAGGGCATTCATTAATATATGCACTTTCTTCACATTTTGAAAACCAATTTATATTTTCTGTACTACAAAGCTGAATTTTGCATCACCCTGTATATTTTTTCCAAATCTCAACCGAATATGCTAACTAAATGTTCTACACATCATCATAGGAAAATAAATGCACAAATTACTACAAATTGCTCTAAAAAATGAACGTAGTACCTGTTTCTTTAGAAGAAATTGTTAACCCTCTCACGGCTGATGAGACCACGTGACACTCGTTGTAACTGGAAAATGTATGGCTTCAACCACTAATTTCTTCAATTTTTAAAAAACTTTCCTATTTGGTATATATATGTTGTTAGGCAACTATTCAACAATATAGCATATGTCATTCTACATATATATTATGCTATTAATCATTGTTACTATATACTACATACTATTCGTCATATCTTCCAAACTTATTTACATATTTTGACAAAATAAAGCTAAAATTGAAGAGGAAACCCCTCCATTTTGTCCTGTTGCGATAAGGGTCCTTTGCCCTTGAAGAACATTAAAATTCCTCTTATAAGGTTTATTTCTCTTTTTTGGTTTTTTCAAAATAAAACAGATTCGATTCCATTATATGTGGCTTTGACACACCATACTATGGTTAACGAATGATAAAAGAGGAATATGTTACTGTGCCATTCAGAAGTACATACAGGGCATTCGTTAATATATGCAATTTCTTCACATTTTGAAAACCAATTTATACTTTCTGTACTACAAAGCTGAATTTTGCATCACCCTGTATATTTTTTACAAATCTCAACCAAATATGCTAACTAAATGTTCTACACATCATGATGGGAAAATAAATGCACAAATTACTACAAATTGCACTAAAAAATGAACGTAGTACCTGTTGCTTTAGAAGAAATAGTTAACCCTCTCACGGCTGATGAGACCACGTGACACTCGTTGTAACTGGAAAATGTATGGCTTCAACCACTAATTTCTTCATTTTTTTTAAAAAACTCTCCTATTTGGTACATATTTGTTGTTAGGCAACTATTCAACAATATAGCATATGTCATTCTACATATATATTATATTCTTATCCCTTGTTACTATATACTACATACTATTCGCCATATCTCCCAAAGTTATTTACATATTTTGACGAAATAAAGCTCAAATTGAAGGGCAAACCCATCCATTTTGTACGGTTGCGTTACAGGTCCTTTGCCCTTGAAGAAACGTTAAAATTTTCCTTATAACGTTTGTTTCTGTTTTTTAGTTTTTTCAAAATAAAACAGATTCGATTCCATTATATGTGGCTTTGACACACCATACTATGGTTAACGAATGCTAAAAGAGGAATATGTTACTGTGCCATTCAGAAGTACATACAGGTCAATCGTTAATATATGCAATTTCTTCACATTTTGAAAACCAAGTTAAACTTTCTGTACTACAAAGCTGAATTTTGCATCACCCTGTATATTTTTTCCAAATCTCAACCGAATATGCTAACTAAATGTTCTACACATCATCATAGGAAAATAAATGCACAAATTACTACAAATTGCTCTAAAAAATGAACGTAGTACCTGTTTCTTTAGAAGAAATTGTTAACCCTCTCACGGCTGATGAGACCACGTGACACTCGTTGTAACTGGAAAATGTATGGCTTCAACCACTAATTTCTTCAATTTTTAAAAAACTTTCCTATTTGGTATATATATGTTGTTAGGCAACTATTCAACAATATAGCATATGTCATTCTACATATATATTATGCTATTAATCATTGTTACTATATACTACATACTATTCGCCATATCTTCCAAACTTATTTATATATTTTGACAAAATAAAGCTAAAATTGAAGAGGAAACCCCTCCATTTTGTCCTGTTGCGATAAGGGTCCTTTGCCCTTGAAGAAACATTAAAATTCCTCTTATAACGTTTATTTCTCTTTTTTAGTTTTTTCAAAATAAAATAGATTCGATTCCATTATATGTGGCTTTGACACACCATACTATGGTTAACGAATGATAAAAGAGGAATATGTTACTGTGCCATTCAGAAGTACATACTGGGCATTCGTTAATATATGCACTTTCTTCACATTTTGAAAACCAATTTATACTTTCTGTACTACAAAGCTGAATTTTGCATCACCCTGTATATTTTTTCCAAATCTCAACCAAATATGCTAACTAAATGTTCTACACATCATGATGGGAAAATAAATGCACAAATTACTACAAATTGCACTAAAAAATGAACGTAGTACCTGTTGCTTTAGAAGAAATAGTTAACCCTCTCACGGCTGATGAGACCACGTGACACTCGTTGTAACTGGAAAATGTATGGCTTCAACCACTAATTTCTTCATTTTTTTAAAAAAACTCTCCTATTTGGTACATATTTGTTGTTAGGCAACTATTCAACAATATAGCATATGTCATTCTACATATATATTATATTCTTATCCATTGTTACTATATACTACATACTATTCGCCATATCTCCCAAACTTATTTACATATTTTGACGAAATAAAGCTAAAATTGAAGAGGAAACCCCTCCACTTTGTCCTGTTGCGATAAGGGTCCTTTGCCCTTGAAGAAACGTTAAAATTTACCTTATAACGTTTGTTTCTGTTTTTTAGTTTTTTCAAAATAAAACAGATTCGATTCCATTATATGTGGCTTTGACACACCATACTATGGTTAACGAATGCTAAAAGAGGAATATGTTACTGTGCCATTCAGAAGTACATACAGGGCATTCGTTAATATATGCAATTTCTTCACATTTTGAAAACCAAGTTAAACTTTCTGTACTACAAAGCTGAATTTTGCATCACCCTGTATATTTTTTACAAATCTCAACCGAATATGCTAACTAAATGTTCTACACATCATCATGGGAAACTAATGCACAAATTACTACAAACTGCACTAAAAAATGAACGTAGTACCTGTTGCTTTAGAAGAAATATTTAACCCTCTCACGGCTGATGAGACCACGTGACACTCGTTGTAACTGGAAAATATATGGCTTCAACCACTAATTTCTTCAATTTTTTTAAGAAAACTTTCCTATTTGGTATATATGTTGTTAGGCAACTATTCAACAATATATCATATGTCATTCTACATATATATTATATTTTTATCCATTGTTACTATATATACTACATACTATTCCCCATATCTCCCAAGCCTATTTACATATTTTGACGAAATAAATCTAAAATTGAAGAGGAAACCCCTCCACTTTGTCCTGTTGCGATAGGGGTCCTTTGCCCTTGAAGAAACGTTAAAATTCCTCTTATAATGTTTGTTTTGTTTTTTAGTTTCTTCAAAATAAAACAGATTCGATTCCATTATATGTGGCTTTGACACACCATACTGTGGTTAACGAATGATAAAAGAGGAATATGTTACTGTGCCATTCAGAAGTACATACAGGGCATTCGTTAATATATGCAATTTCTTCACATTTTGAAAACCAAGTTAAACTTTCTGTACTACAAAGCTGAATTTTGCATCACCCTGTATATTTTTTACAAATCTCAACCAAATATGCTAACTAAATGTTCTACACATCATGATGGGAAAATAAATGCACAAATTACTACAAATTGCACTAAAAAATGAACGTAGTACCTGTTGCTTTAGAAGAAATAGTTAACCCTCTCACGGCTGATGAGACCACGTGACACTCGTTGTAACTGGAAAATATATGGCTTCAACCACTAATTTCTTCAATTTTTTTTAAAAAAACTCTCCTATTTGGTATATATGTTGTTAGGCAACTATTCAACAATATAGCATATGTCATTCTACATATATATTATATTGTTATCCATTGTTACTATATACTACATACTATTCGCCATATCTCCCAAACTTATTTACATATTTTGACGAAATAAAGCTAAAATTGAAGACGAAAACCCTCCACTTTGTCCTGTTGCGATAAGGGTCCTTTGCCCTTGAAGAAACATTAAAATTCCTCTTATAACGTTTGTTTCTGTTTTTTAGTTTTTTCAAAATAAAACAGATTCGTTTCCATTATATGTGGCTTTGACACACCATACTGTGCTTAACGAATGATAAAAGAGGAATATGTTACTGTGCCATTCAGAAGTACATACAGGGCATTCATTAATATATGCACTTTCTTCACATTTTGAAAACCAATTTATATTTTCTGTACTACAAAGCTGAATTTTGCATCACCCTGTATATTTTTTCCAAATCTCAACCGAATATGCTAACTAAATGTTCTACACATCATCATAGGAAAATAAATGCACAAATTACTACAAATTGCTCTAAAAAATGAACGTAGTACCTGTTTCTTTAGAAGAAATTGTTAACCCTCTCACGGCTGATGAGACCACGTGACACTCGTTGTAACTGGAAAATGTATGGCTTCAACCACTAATTTCTTCAATTTTTAAAAAACTTTCCTATTTGGTATATATATGTTGTTAGGCAACTATTCAACAATATAGCATATGTCATTCTACATATATATTATGCTATTAATCATTGTTACTATATACTACATACTATTCGTCATATCATCCAAACTTATTTACATATTTTGACAAAATAAAGCTAAAATTGAAGAGGAAACCCCTCCATTTTGTCCTGTTGCGATAAGGGTCCTTTGCCCTTGAAGAAACATTAAAATTCCACTTATAAGGTTTATTTCTCTTTTTTAGTTTTTTCAAAATAAAACAGATTCGATTCCATTATATGTGGCTTTGACACACCATACTGTGCTTAACGAATGATAAAAGAGGAATATGTTACTGTGCCATTCAGAAGTACATACAGGGCATTCGTTAATATATGCACTTTCTTCACATTTTGAAAACCAATTTATACTTTCTGTACTACAAAGCTGAATTTTGCATCACCCTGTATATTTTTTCCAAATCTCAACCAAATATGCTAACTAAATGTTCTACACATCATGATGGGAAAATAAATGCACAAATTACTACAAATTGCACTAAAAAATGAACGTAGTACCTGTTGCTTTAGAAGAAATAGTTAACCCTCTCACGGCTGATGAGACCACGTGACACTCGTACTAACTGGAAAATGTATGGCTTCAACCACTAATTTCTTCATTTTTTTTAAAAACTCTCCTATTTGGTACATATTTGTTGTTAGGCAACTATTCAACAATATAGCATATGTCATTCTTCATATATATTATATTCTTATCCATTGTTACTATATACTACATACTATTCGCCATATCTCCCAAAGTTATTTACATATTTTGACGAAATAAAGCTCAAATTGAAGGGCAAACCCATCCATTTTGTACGGTTGCGTTACAGGTCCTTTGTCCTTGAAGAAACATTAAAATTCCTCTTATAACGTTTGTTTCTCTTTTTTAGTTTTTTCAAAATAAAACAGATTCGATTCCATTATATGGGGCTTTGACACACCATACTATGGTTAACGAATGATAAAAGAGGAATATGTTACTGTGCCATTCAGAAGTACATACAGGGCATTCGTTAATATATGCACTTTCTTCACATTTTGAAAACCAATTTATACTTTCTGTACTACAAAGCTGAATTTTGCATCACCCTGTATATTTTTTCCAAATCTCAACCAAATATGCTAACTAAATGTTCTACACATCATGATGGGAAAATAAATGCACAAATTACTACAAATTGCACTAAAAAATGAACGTAGTACCTGTTGCTTTAGAAGAAATAGTTAACCCTCTCACGGCTGATGAGACCACGTGACACTCGTTGTAACTGGAAAATGTATGGCTTCAACCACTAATTTCTTCATTTTTTTTAAAAAAACTCTCCTATTTGGTACATATTTGTTGTTAGGCAACTATTCAACAATATAGCATATGTCATTCTACATATATATTATATTCTTATCCATTGTTACTATATACTACATACTATTCGCCATATCTCCCAAAGTTATTTACATATTTTGACGAAATAAAGCTCAAATTGAAGGGCAAACCCATCCATTTTGTACGGTTGCGTTACAGGTCCTTTGCCCTTGAAGAAACGTTAAAATTTTCCTTATAACGTTTGTTTCTGTTTTTTAGTTTTTTCAAAATAAAACAGATTCGATTCCATTATATGTGGCTTTGACACACCATACTATGGTTAACGAATGCTAAAAGAGGAATATGTTACTGTGCCATTCAGAAGTACATACAGGGCATTCGTTAATATATGCAATTTCTTCACATTTTGAAAACCAAGTTAAACTTTCTGTACTACAAAGCTGAATTTTGCATCACCCTGTATATTTTTTACAAATCTCAACCAAATATGCTAACTAAATGTTCTACACATCATCATGGGAAACTAATTCACAAATTACTACAAACTGCACTAAAAAATGAACGTAGTACCTGTTGCTTTAGAAGAAATATTTAACCCTCTCACGGCTGATGAGACCACGTGACACTCGTTGTAACTGGAAAATATATGGCTTCAACCACTAATTTCTTCAATTTTTTTAAGAAAACTTTCCTATTTGGTATATATGTTGTTAGGCAACTATTCAACAATATATCATATGTCATTCTACATATATATTATATTTTTATCCATTGTTACTATATATACTACATACTATTCCCCATATCTCCCAAGCCTATTTACATATTTTGACGAAATAAATCTAAAATTGAAGAGGAAACCCCTCCACTTTGTCCTGTTGCGATAGGGGTCCTTTGCCCTTGAAGAAACGTTAAAATTCCTCTTATAATGTTTGTTTTGTTTTTTAGTTTCTTCAAAATAAAACAGATTCGATTCCATTATATGTGGCTTTGACACACCATACTGTGGTTAACGAATGATAAAAGAGGAATATGTTACTGTGCCATTCAGAAGTACATACAGGGCATTCGTTAATATATGCAATTTCTTCACATTTTGAAAACCAAGTTAAACTTTCTGTACTACAAAGCTGAATTTTGCATCACCCTGTATATTTTTTACAAATCTCAACCAAATATGCTAACTAAATGTTCTACACATCATGATGGGAAAATAAATGCACAAATTACTACAAATTGCACTAAAAAATGAACGTAGTACCTGTTGCTTTAGAAGAAATAGTTAACCCTCTCACGGCTGATGAGACCACGTGACACTCGTTGTAACTGGAAAATATATGGCTTCAACCACTAATTTCTTCAATTTTTTTTAAAAAAACTCTCCTATTTGGTATATATGTTGTTAGGCAACTATTCAACAATATAGCATATGTCATTCTACATATATATTATATTGTTATCCATTGTTACTATATACTACATACTATTCGCCATATCTCCCAAACTTATTTACATATTTTGACGAAATAAAGCTAAAATTGAAGACGAAAACCCTCCACTTTGTCCTGTTGCGATAAGGGTCCTTTGCCCTTGAAGAAACATTAAAATTCCTCTTATAACGTTTGTTTCTGTTTTTTAGTTTTTTCAAAATAAAACAGATTCGTTTCCATTATATGTGGCTTTGACACACCATACTGTGCTTAACGAATGATAAAAGAGGAATATGTTACTGTGCCATTCAGAAGTACATACAGGGCATTCATTAATATATGCACTTTCTTCACATTTTGAAAACCAATTTATATTTTCTGTACTACAAAGCTGAATTTTGCATCACCCTGTATATTTTTTCCAAATCTCAACCGAATATGCTAACTAAATGTTCTACACATCATCATAGGAAAATAAATGCACAAATTACTACAAATTGCTCTAAAAAATGAACGTAGTACCTGTTTCTTTAGAAGAAATTGTTAACCCTCTCACGGCTGATGAGACCACGTGACACTCGTTGTAACTGGAAAATGTATGGCTTCAACCACTAATTTCTTCAATTTTTAAAAAACTTTCCTATTTGGTATATATATGTTGTTAGGCAACTATTCAACAATATAGCATATGTCATTCTACATATATATTATGCTATTAATCATTGTTACTATATACTACATACTATTCGTCATATCATCCAAACTTATTTACATATTTTGACAAAATAAAGCTAAAATTGAAGAGGAAACCCCTCCATTTTGTCCTGTTGCGATAAGGGTCCTTTGCCCTTGAAGAAACATTAAAATTCCACTTATAAGGTTTATTTCTCTTTTTTAGTTTTTTCAAAATAAAACAGATTCGATTCCATTATATGTGGCTTTGACACACCATACTGTGCTTAACGAATGATAAAAGAGGAATATGTTACTGTGCCATTCAGAAGTACATACAGGGCATTCGTTAATATATGCACTTTCTTCACATTTTGAAAACCAATTTATACTTTCTGTACTACAAAGCTGAATTTTGCATCACCCTGTATATTTTTTCCAAATCTCAACCAAATATGCTAACTAAATGTTCTACACATCATGATGGGAAAATAAATGCACAAATTACTACAAATTGCACTAAAAAATGAACGTAGTACCTGTTGCTTTAGAAGAAATAGTTAACCCTCTCACGGCTGATGAGACCACGTGACACTCGTTCTAACTGGAAAATGTATGGCTTCAACCACTAATTTCTTCATTTTTTTTAAAAACTCTCCTATTTGGTACATATTTGTTGTTAGGCAACTATTCAACAATATAGCATATGTCATTCTTCATATATATTATATTCTTATCCATTGTTACTATATACTACATACTATTCGCCATATCTCCCAAAGTTATTTACATATTTTGACGAAATAAAGCTCAAATTGAAGGGCAAACCCATCCATTTTGTACGGTTGCGTTACAGGTCCTTTGTCCTTGAAGAAACATTAAAATTCCTCTTATAACGTTTGTTTCTCTTTTTTAGTTTTTTCAAAATAAAACAGATTCGATTCCATTATATGTGGCTTTGACACACCATACTATGGTTAACGAATGATAAAAGAGGAATATGTTACTGTGCCATTCAGAAGTACATACAGGGCATTCGTTAATATATGCACTTTCTTCACATTTTGAAAACCAATTTATACTTTCTGTACTACAAAGCTGAATTTTGCATCACCCTGTATATTTTTTCCAAATCTCAACCAAATATGCTAACTAAATGTTCTACACATCATGATGGGAAAATAAATGCACAAATTACTACAAATTGCACTAAAAAATGAACGTAGTACCTGTTGCTTTAGAAGAAATAGTTAACCCTCTCACGGCTGATGAGACCACGTGACACTCGTTGTAACTGGAAAATGTATGGCTTCAACCACTAATTTCTTCATTTTTTTTAAAAAAACTCTCCTATTTGGTACATATTTGTTGTTAGGCAACTATTCAACAATATAGCATATGTCATTCTACATATATATTATATTCTTATCCATTGTTACTATATACTACATACTATTCGCCATATCTCCCAAAGTTATTTACATATTTTGACGAAATAAAGCTCAAATTGAAGGGCAAACCCATCCATTTTGTACGGTTGCGTTACAGGTCCTTTGCCCTTGAAGAAACGTTAAAATTTTCCTTATAACGTTTGTTTCTGTTTTTTAGTTTTTTCAAAATAAAACAGATTCGATTCCATTATATGTGGCTTTGACACACCATACTATGGTTAACGAATGCTAAAAGAGGAATATGTTACTGTGCCATTCAGAAGTACATACAGGGCATTCGTTAATATATGCAATTTCTTCACATTTTGAAAACCAAGTTAAACTTTCTGTACTACAAAGCTGAATTTTGCATCACCCTGTATATTTTTTACAAATCTCAACCAAATATGCTAACTAAATGTTCTACACATCATCATGGGAAACTAATTCACAAATTACTACAAACTGCACTAAAAAATGAACGTAGTACCTGTTGCTTTAGAAGAAATATTTAACCCTCTCACGGCTGATGAGACCACGTGACACTCGTTGTAACTGGAAAATATATGGCTTCAACCACTAATTTCTTCATTTTTTTAAAAAAAACTCTCCTATTTGGTACATATATGTTGTTAGGCAACTATTCAACAATATAGCATATGTCATTCTACATATATATTATATTCTTATCCATTGTTACTATATACTACATACTATGCGCCATATCTCCCAAAGTTATTTACATATTTTGACGAAATAAAGCTAAAATTGAAGAGGAAACCCCTCCATTTTGTCCTGTTGCGATAAGGGTCCTTTGCCCTTGAAGAAACATTAAAATTCCTCTTATAACGTTTATTTCTCTTTTTTAGTTTTTTCAAAATAAAACAGATTCGATTCCATTATATGTGGCTTTGACACACCATACTATGGTTAACGAATGATAAAAGAGGAATATGTTACTGTGCCATTCAGAAGTACATACAGGGCATTCGTTAATATATGCACTGTCTTCACATTTTGAAAACCAATTTATACTTTCTGTACTACAAAGCTGAATTTTGCATCACCCTGTATATTTTTTCCAAATCTCAACCAAATATGCTAACTAAATGTTCTACACATCATGATGGGAAAATAAATGCACAAATTACTACAAATTGCACTAAAAAATGAACGTAGTACCTGTTGCTTTAGAAGAAATAGTTAACCCTCTCACGGCTGATGAGACCACGTGACACTCGTTGTAACTGGAAAATATATGGCTTCAACCACTAATTTCTTCAATTTTTTTAAAAAAACTCTCCTATTTGGTATATATGTTGTTAGGCAACTATTCAACAATATATCATATGTCATTCTACATATATATTATATTGTTATCCATTGTTACTATATACTACATACTATTCGCCATATCTCCCAAACTTATTTACATATTTTGACGAAATAAAGCTAAAATTGAAGAGGAAACCCCTCCACTTTGTCCTGTTGCGATAAGAGTCCTTTGCTTTTGAAGAAACGTTAAAATTTTCCTTATAACGTTTGTTTCTGTTTTTTAGTTTTTTCAAAATAAAACAGATTCGATTCCATTATATGTGGCTTTGACACACCATACTATGGTTAACGAATGCTAAAAAAGGAATATGTTACTGTGCCATTCAGAAGTACATACAGGGCATTCGTTAATATATGCAATTTCTTCACATTTTGAAAACCAAGTTAAACTTTTTGTACTACAAAGCTGAATTTTGCATCACCCTGTATATTTTTTACAAATCTCAACCAAATATGCTAACTAAATGTTCTACACATCATCATGGGAAACTAATGCACAAATTACTACAAACTGCACTAAAAAATGAACGTAGTACCTGTTGCTTTAGAAGAAATATTTAACCCTCTCACGGCTGATGAGACCACGTGACACTCGTTGTAACTGGAAAATATATGGCTTCAACCACTAATTTCTTCAATTTTTTTAAAAAAACTCTCCTATTTGGTATATATGTTGTCAGGCAACTATTCAACAATATATCATATGTCATTCTACATATATATTATATTGTTATCCATTGTTACTATATACTACATACTATTCCCCATATCTAACAAACCTATTTACATATTTTGACGAAATAAATCTAAAATTGAAGAGGAAACCCCTCCACTTTGTCCTGTTGCGATAGGGGTCCTTTGCCCTTGAAGAAACGTTAAAATTCCTCTTATAATGTTTGTTTTGTTTTTTAGTTTTTTCAAAATAAAACAGATTAGATTCCATTATATGTGGCTTTGACACACCATACTGTGGTTAACGAATGATAAAAGAGGAATATGTTACTGTGCCATTCAGAAGTACATACAGGGCATTCGTTAATATATGCAATTTCTTCACATTTTGAAAACCAAGTTAAACTTTCTGTACTACAAAGCTGAATTTTGCATCACCCTGTATATTTTTTACAAATCTCAACCAAATATGCTAACTAAATGTTCTACACATCATCATGGGAAAATAAATGCACAAATTACTACAAATTGCACTAAAAAATGAACGTAGTACCTGTTGCTTTAGAAGAAATAGTTAACCCTCTCACGGCTGATGAGACCACGTGACAGTCGTTGTAACTTGAAAATATATGGCTTCAACCACTAATTTCTTCAATTTTTTTTAAAAAACTCTCCTATTTGGTATATATGTTGTTTGGCAACTATTCAACAATATAGCATATGTCATTCTACATATATATTATATTGTTATCCATTGTTACTATATACTACATACTATTCGCCATATCTCCCAAACTTATTTACATATTTTGACAAAATAAAGCTAAAATTGAAGAGGAAACCCCTCCATTTTGTCCTGTTGCGATAAGGGTCCTTTGCCCTTGAAGAAACATTAAAATTCCTCTTATAACGTTTATTTCTCTTTTTTAGTTTTTTCAAAATAAAACAGATTCGATTCCATTATATGTGGCTTTGACACACCATACTATGGTTAACGAATGATAAAAGAGGAATATGTTACTGTGCCATTCAGAAGTACATACAGGGCATTCGTTAATATATGCACTTTCTTCACATTTTGAAAACCAATTTATACTTTCTGTACTACAAAGCTGAATTTTGCATCACCCTGTATATTTTTTCCAAATCTCAACCAAATATGCTAACTAAATGTTCTACACATCATGATGGGAAAATAAATGCACAAATTACTACAAATTGCACTAAAAAATGAACGTAGTACCTGTTGCTTTAGAAGAAATAGTTAACCCTCTCACGGCTGATGAGACCACGTGACACTCGTTGTAACTGGAAAATATATGGCTTCAACCACTAATTTCTTCAATTTTTTTAAAAAAACTCTCCTATTTGGTATATATGTTGTTAGGCAACTATTCAACAATATATCATATGTCATTCTACATATATATTATATTGTTATCCATTGTTACTATATACTACATACTATTCGCCATATCTCCCAAACTTATTTACATATTTTGACGAAATAAAGCTAAAATTGAAGAGGAAACCCCTCCACTTTGTCCTGTTGCGATAAGGGTCCTTTGCTTTTGAAGAAACGTTAAAATTTTCCTTATAACGTTTGTTTCTGTTTTTTAGTTTTTTCAAAATAAAACAGATTCGATTCCATTATATGTGGCTTTGACACACCATACTATGGTTAACGAATGCTAAAAAAGGAATATGTTACTGTGTCATTCAGAAGTACATACAGGGCATTCGTTAATATATGCAATTTCTTCACATTTTGAAAACCAAGTTAAACTTTCTGTACTACAAAGCTGAATTTTGCATCACCCTGTATATTTTTTACAAATCTCAACCAAATATGCTAACTAAATGTTCTACACATCATCATGGGAAACTAATGCACAAATTACTACAAACTGCACTAAAAAATGAACGTAGTACCTGTTGCTTTAGAAGAAATATTTAACCCTCTCACGGCTGATGAGACCACGTGACACTCGTTGTAACTGGAAAATATATGGCTTCAACCACTAATTTCTTCAATTTTTTAAAAAAAACTCTCCTATTTGGTATATATGTTGTTAGGCAACTATTCAACAATATATCATATGTCATTCTACATATATATTATATTGTTATCCATTGTTACTATATACTACATACTATTCCCCATATCTAACAAACCTATTTACATATTTTGACGAAATAAATCTAAAATTGAAGAGGAAACCCCTCCACTTTGTCCTGTTGCGATAGGGGTCCTTTGCCCTTGAAGAAACGTTAAAATTCCTCTTATAATGTTTGTTTTGTTTTTTAGTTTTTTCAAAATAAAACAGATTAGATTCCATTATATGTGGCTTTGACACACCATACTGTGGTTAACGAATGATAAAAGAGGAATATGTTACTGTGCCATTCAGAAGTACATACAGGGCATTCGTTAATATATGCAATTTCTTCACATTTTGAAAACCAAGTTAAACTTTCTGTACTACAAAGCTGAATTTTGCATCACCCTGTATATTTTTTACAAATCTCAACCAAATATGCTAACTAAATGTTCTACACATCATCATGGGAAAATAAATGCACAAATTACTACAAATTGCACTAAAAAATGAACGTAGTACCTGTTGCTTTAGAAGAAATAGTTAACCCTCTCACGGCTGATGAGACCACGTGACACTCGTTGTAACTTGAAAATATATGGCTTCAACCACTAATTTCTTCAATTTTTTTTAAAAAACTCTCCCATTTGGTATATATGTTGTTAGGCAACTATTCAACAATATAGCATATGTCATTCTACATATATATTATATTGTTATCCATTGTTACTATATACTACATACTATTCGCCATATCTCCCAAACTTATTTACATATTTTGACCAAATAAAGCTAAAATTGAAGAGGAAACCCCTCCACTTTGTCCTGTTGCGATAAGGGTCCTTTGCCCTTGAAGAAACATTAATATTCCTCTTATAACGTTTGTTTCTGTTTTTTAGTTTTTTCAAAATAAAACAGATTCGATTCCATTATATGTGGCTTTGACACACCATACTGTGCTTAACGAATGATAAAAGAGGAATATGTTACTGTGCCATTCAGAAGTACATACAGGGCATTCGTTAATATATGCACTTTCTTCACATTTTGAAAACCAATTTATACTTTCTGTACTACAAAGCTGAATTTTGCATCACCCTGTATATTTTTTCCAAATCTCAACCGAATATGCTAACTAAATGTTCTACACATCATCATAGGAAAATAAATGCACAAATTACTACAAATTGCTCTAAAAAATGAACGTAGTACCTGTTTCTTTAGAAGGAATTGTTAACCCTCTCACGGCTGATGAGACGACGTGACACTCGTTGTAACTGGAAAATGTATGGCTTCAACCACTAATTTCTTCAATTTTTAAAAAACTTTCCTATTTGGTATATATATATGTTGTTAGGCAACTATTCAACAATATAGCATATGTCATTCTACATATATATTATGCTATTAATCATTGTTACTATATACTACATACTATTCGCCATATCTTCCAAACTTATTTACATATTTTGACAAAATAAAGCTAAAATTGAAGAGGAAACCCCTCCATTTTGTCCTGTTGCGATAAGGGTCCTTTGCCCTTGAAGAAACATTAAAATTCCTCTTATAACGTTTATTTCTCTTTTTTAGTTTTTTCAAAATACAACAGACTCGATTCCATTATATGTGGCTTTGACACACCATACTGTGCTTAACGAATGATAAAAGAGGAATATGTTACTGTGCCATTCAGAAGTACATACAGGGCATTCGTTAATATATGCACTTTCTTCACATTTTGAAAACCAATTTATACTTTCTGTACTACAAAGCTGAATTTTGCATCACCCTGTATATTTTTTTCCAAATCTCAACCAAATATGCTAACTAAATGTTCTACACATCATGATGGGAAAATAAATGCACAAATTACTACAAATTGCACTAAAAAATGAACGTAGTACCTGTTGCTTTAGAAGAAATAGTTAACCCTCTCACGGCTGATGAGACCACGTGACACTCGTTGTAACTGGAAAATGTATGGCTTCAACCACTAATTTCTTCATTTTTTAAAAAAAACTCTCCTATTTGGTACATATTTGTTGTTAGGGAACTATTCAACAATATAGCATATGTCATTCTACATATATATTATATTCTTATCCATTGTTACTATATACTACATACTATTCGCCATATCTCCCAAAGTTATTTACATATTTTGACGAAATAAAGCTCAAATTGAAGGGCAAACCCATCCATTTTGTACGGTTGCGTTACAGGTCCTTTGTCCTTGAAGAAACATTAAAATTCCTCTTATAACGTTTGTTTCTCTTTTTTAGTTTTTTCAAAATAAAACAGATTCGATTCCATTATATGTGGCTTTGACACACCATACTATGGTTAACGAATGATAAAAGAGGAATATGTTACTGTGCCATTCAGAAGTACATACAGGCCATTCGTTAATATATGCAATTTCTTCACATTTTGAAAACCAAGTTAAACTTTCTGTACTACAAAGCTGAATTTTGCATCACCCTGTATATTTTTTACAAATCTCAACCAAATATGAAAACTAAATGTTCTACACATCATCATGGGAAACTAATGCACAAATTACTACAAACTGCACTAAAAAATGAACGTAGTACCTGTTGCTTTAGAAGAAATATTTAACCCTCTCACGGCTGATGAGACCACGTGACACTCGTTGTAACTGGAAAATATATGGCTTCAACCACTAATTTCTTCATTTTTTTAAAAAAACTCTCTTATTTGGTACATATATGTTGTTAGGCAACTATTCAACAATATAGCATCTGTCATTCTACATATATATTATATTCTTATCCATTGTTACTATATACTACATACTATGCGCCATATCTCCCAAAGTTATTTACATATTTTGACGAAATAAAGCTAAAATTGAAGAGGAAACCCCTCCATTTTGTCCTGTTGCGATAAGGGTCCTTTGCCCTTGAAGAAACATTAAAATTCCTCTTATAACGTTTATTTCTCTTTTTTGGTTTTTTCAAAATAAAACAGATTCGATTCCATTATATGTGGCTTTGACACACCATACTATGGTTAACGAATGATAAAAGAGGAATATGTTACTGTGCCATTCAGAAGTACATACAGGGCATTCGTTAATATATGCACTTTCTTCACATTTTGAAAACCAATTTATACTTTCTGTACTAGAAAGCTGAATTTTGCATCACCCTGTATATTTTTTCCAAATCTCAACCAAATATGCTAACTAAATGTTCTACACATCATCATAGGAAAATAAATGCACAAATTACTACAAATTGCTCTAAAAAATGAACGTAGTACCTGTTTCTTTAGAAGGAATTGTTAACCCTCTCACGGCTGATGAGATCACGTGACACTCGTTGTAACTGGAAAATGTATGGCTTCAACCACTAATTTCTTCAATTTTTAAAAAACTTTCCTATTTGGTATATATATGTTGTTAGGCAACTATTCAACAATATAGCATATGTCATTCTACATATATATTATGCTATTAATCATTGTTACTATATACTACATACTATTCGCCATATCTTCCAAACTTATTTACATATTTTGACAAAATAAAGCTAAAATTGAAGAGGAAACCCCTCCATTTTGTCCTGTTGCGATAAGGGTCCTTTGCCCTTGAAGAAACATTAAAATTCCTCTTATAACGTTTATTTCTCTTTTTTAGTTTTTTCAAAATAAAACAGATTCGATTCCATTATATGTGGCTTTGACACACCATACTATGGTTAACGAATGATAAAAGAGGAATATGTTACTGTGCCATTCAGAAGTACATACAGGGCATTCGTTAATATATGCACTTTCTTCACATTTTGAAAACCAATTTATACTTTCTGTACTACAAAGCTGAATTTTGCATCACCCTGTATATTTTTTCCAAATCTCAACCAAATATGCTAACTAAATGTTCTACACATCATGATGGGAAAATAAATGCACAAATTACTACAAATTGCACTAAAAAATGAACGTAGTACCTGTTGCTTTAGAAGAAATAGTTAACCCTCTCACGGCTGATGAGACCACGTGACACTCGTTGTAACTGGAAAATATATGGCTTCAACCACTAATTTCTTCAATTTTTTTAAAAAAACTCTCCTATTTGGTATATATGTTGTTAGGCAACTATTCAACAATATATCATATGTCATTCTACATATATATTATATTGTTATCCATTGTTACTATATACTACATACTATTCGCCATATCTCCCAAACTTATTTACATATTTTGACGAAATAAAGCTAAAATTGAAGAGGAAACCCCTCCACTTTGTCCTGTTGCGATAAGGGTCCTTTGCTTTTGAAGAAACGTTAAAATTTTCCTTATAACGTTTGTTTCTGTTTTTTAGTTTTTTCAAAATAAAACAGATTAGATTCCATTATATGTGGCTTTGACACACCATACTATGGTTAACGAATGCTAAAAAAGGAATATGTTACTGTGTCATTCAGAAGTACATACAGGGCATTCGTTAATATATGCAATTTCTTCACATTTTGAAAACCAAGTTAAACTTTCTGTACTACAAAGCTGAATTTTGCATCACCCTGTATATTTTTTACAAATCTCAACCAAATATGCTAACTAAATGTTCTACACATCATCATGGGAAACTAATGCACAAATTACTACAAACTGCACTAAAAAATGAACGTAGTACCTGTTGCTTTAGAAGAAATATTTAACCCTCTCACGGCTGATGAGACCACGTGACACTCGTTGTAACTGGAAAATATATGGCTTCAACCACTAATTTCTTCAATTTTTTTAAAAAAACTCTCCTATTTGGTATATATGTTGTTAGGCAACTATTCAACAATATATCATATGTCATTCTACATATATATTATATTGTTATCCATTGTTACTATATACTACATACTATTCCCCATATCTAACAAACCTATTTACATATTTTGACGAAATAAATCTAAAATTGAAGAGGAAACCCCTCCACTTTGTCCTGTTGCGATAGGGGTCCTTTGCCCTTGAAGAAACGTTAAAATTCCTCTTATAATGTTTGTTTTGTTTTTTAGTTTTTTCAAAATAAAACAGATTAGATTCCATTATATGTGGCTTTGACACACCATACTGTGGTTAACGAATGATAAAAGAGGAATATGTTACTGTGCCATTCAGAAGTACATACAGGGCATTCGTTAATATATGCAATTTCTTCACATTTTGAAAACCAAGTTAAACTTTCTGTACTACAAAGCTGAATTTTGCATCACCCTGTATATTTTTTACAAATCTCAACCAAATATGCTAACTAAATGTTCTACACATCATCATGGGAAAATAAATGCACAAATTACTACAAATTGCACTAAAAAATGAACGTAGTACCTGTTGCTTTAGAAGAAATTGTTAACCCTCTCACGGCTGATGAGACCACGTGACACTCGTTGTAACTTGAAAATATATGGCTTCAACCACTAATTTCTTCAATTTTTTTTAAAAAACTCTCCCATTTGGTATATATGTTGTTAGGCAACTCTTCAACAATATAGCATATGTCATTCTACATATATATTATATTGTTATCCATTGTTACTATATACTACATACTATTCGCCATATCTCCCAAACTTATTTACATATTTTGACGAAATAAAGCTAAAATTGAAGAGGAAACCCCTCCACTTTGTCCTGTTGCGATAAGGGTCCTTTGCCCTTGAAGAAACATTAATATTCCTCTTATAACGTTTGTTTCTGTTTTTTAGTTTTTTCAAAATAAAACAGATTCGATTCCATTATATGTGGCTTTGACACACCATACTGTGCTTAACGAATGATAAAAGAGGAATATGTTACTGTGCCATTCAGAAGTACATACAGGGCATTCGTTAATATATGCACTTTCTTCACATTTTGAAAACCAATTTATACTTTCTGTACTACAAAGCTGAATTTTGCATCACCCTGTATATTTTTTCCAAATCTCAACCGAATATGCTAACTAAATGTTCTACACATCATCATAGGAAAATAAATGCACAAATTACTACAAATTGCTCTAAAAAATGAACGTAGTACCTGTTTCTTTAGAAGGAATTGTTAACCCTCTCACGGCTGATGAGACCACGTGACACTCGTTGTAACTGGAAAATGTATGGCTTCAACCACTAATTTCTTCAATTTTTAAAAAACTTTCCTATTTGGTATATATATGTTGTTAGGCAACTATTCAACAATATAGCATATGTCATTCTACATATATATTATGCTATTAATCATTGTTACTATATACTACATACTATTCGCCATATCTTCCAAACTTATTTACATATTTTGACAAAATAAAGCTAAAATTGAAGAGGAAACCCCTCCATTTTGTCCTGTTGCGATAAGGGTCCTTTGCCCTTGAAGAAACATTAAAATTCCTCTTATAACGTTTATTTCTCTTTTTTAGTTTTTTCAAAATAAAACAGATTCGATTCCATTATATGTGGCTTTGACACACCATACTGTGCTTAACGAATGATAAAAGAGGAATATGTTACTGTGCCATTCAGAAGTACATACAGGGCATTCGTTAATATATGCAATTTCTTCACATTTTGAAAACCAATTTATACTTTCTGTACTACAAAGCTGAATTTTGCATCACCCTGTATATTTTTTCCAAATCTCAACCAAATATGCTAACTAAATGTTCTACACATCATGATGGGAAAATAAATGCACAAATTACTACAAATTGCACTAAAAAATGACCGTAGTACCTGTTGCTTTAGAAGAAATAGTTAACCCTCTCACGGCTGATGAGACCACGTGACACTCGTTGTAACTGGAAAATGTATGGCTTCAACCACTAATTTCTTCATTTTTTTTAAAAACTCTCCTATTTGGTACATATTTGTTGTTAGGGAACTATTCAACAATATAGCATATGTCATTCTACATATATATTATATTGTTATCCATTGTTACTATATACTACATACTATTCGCCATATCTCCCAAAGTTATTTACATATTTTGACGAAATAAAGCTCAAATTGAAGGGCAAACCCATCCATTTTGTACGGTTGCGTTACAGGTCCTTTGTCCTTGAAGAAACATTAAAATTCCTCTTATAACGTTTGTTTCTCTTTTTTAGTTTTTTCAAAATAAAACAGATTCGATTCCATTATATGTGGCTTTGACACACCATACTATGGTTAACGAATGATAAAAGAGGAATATGTTACTGTGCCATTCAGAAGTACATACAGGCCATTCGTTAATATATGCAATTTCTTCACATTTTGAAAACCAAGTTAAACTTTCTGTACTACAAAGCTGAATTTTGCATCACCCTGTATATTTTTTACAAATCTCAACCAAATATGAAAACTAAATGTTCTACACATCATCATGGGAAACTAATGCACAAATTACTACAAACTGCACTAAAAAATGAACGTAGTACCTGTTGCTTTAGAAGAAATATTTAACCCTCTCACGGCTGATGAGACCACGTGACACTCGTTGTAACTGGAAAATATATGGCTTCAACCACTAATTTCTTCATTTTTTAAAAAAAACTCTCTTATTTGGTACATATATGTTGTTAGGCAACTATTCAACAATATAGCATATGTCATTCTACATATATATTATATTCTTATCCATTGTTACTATATACTACATACTATGCGCCATATCTCCCAAAGTTATTTACATATTTTGACGAAATAAAGCTAAAATTGAAGAGGAAACCCCTCCATTTTGTCCTGTTGCGATAAGGGTCCTTTGCCCTTGAAGAAACATTAAAATTCCTCTTATAACGTTTATTTCTCTTTTTTGGTTTTTTCAAAATAAAACAGATTCGATTCCATTATATGTGGCTTTGACACACCATACTATGGTTAACGAATGATAAAAGAGGAATATGTTACTGTGCCATTCAGAAGTACATACAGGGCATTCGTTAATATATGCACTTTCTTCACATTTTGAAAACCAATTTATACTTTCTGTACTACAAAGCTGAATTTTGCATCACCCTGTATATTTTTTCCAAATCTCAACCAAATATGCTAACTAAATGTTCTACACATCATGATGGGAAAATAAATGCACAAATTACTACAAATTGCACTAAAAAATGAACGTAGTACCTGTTGCTTTAGAAGAAATAGTTAACCCTCTCACGGCTGATGAGACCACGTGACACTCGTTGTAACTGGAAAATATATGGCTTCAACCACTAATTTCTTCAATTTTTTTAAAAAAACTCTCCTATTTGGTATATATGTTGTTAGGCAACTATTCAACAATATATCATATGTCATTCTACATATAAATTATATTGTTATCCATTGTTACTATATACTACATACTATTCGCCATATTTCCCAAACTTATTTACATATTTTGACGAAATAAAGCTAAAATTGAAGAGGAAACCCCTCCACTTTGTCCTGTTGCGATAAGGGTCCTTTGCTTTTGAAGAAACGTTAAAATTTTCCTTATAACGTTTGTTTCTGTTTTTTAGTTTTTTCAAAATAAAACAGATTCGATTCCATTATATGTGGCTTTGACACACCATACTATGGTTAACGAATGCTAAAAAAGGAATATGTTACTGTGTCATTCAGAAGTACATACAGGGCATTCGTTAATATATGCAATTTCTTCACATTTTGAAAACCAAGTTAAACTTTCTGTACTACAAAGCTGAATTTTGCATCACCCTGTATATTTTTTACAAATCTCAACCAAATATGCTAAATAAATGTTCTACACATCATCATGGGAAACTAATGCACAAATTACTACAAACTGCACTATAAAATGAACGTAGTACCTGTTGCTTTAGAAGAAATATTTAACCCTCTCACGGCTGATGAGACCACGTGACACTCGTTGTAACTGGAAAATATATGGCTTCAACCACTAATTTCTTCAATTTTTTTAAAAAAAACTCTCCTATTTGGTATATATGTTGTTAGGCAACTATTCAACAATATATCATATGTCATTCTACATATATATTATATTGTTATCCATTGTTACTATATACTACATACTATTCCCCATATCTAACAAACCTATTTACATATTTTGACGAAATAAATCTAAAATTGAAGAGGAAACCCCTCCACTTTGTCCTGTTGCGATAGGGGTCCTTTGCCCTTGAAGAAACGTTAAAATTCCTCTTATAATGTTTGTTTTGTTTTTTAGTTTTTTCAAAATAAAACAGATTAGATTACATTATATGTGGCTTTGACACACCATACTGTGGTTAACGAATGATAAAAGAGGAATATGTTACTGTGCCATTCAGAAGTAC
This sequence comes from Thermobia domestica, assembly GCF_964235325.1. Taxonomy (NCBI): domain Eukaryota; kingdom Metazoa; phylum Arthropoda; class Insecta; order Zygentoma; family Lepismatidae; genus Thermobia; species Thermobia domestica. The sequence goes on along the minus strand of NW_027656242.1, from coordinate 61,124 downwards.
ATACAGGGCATTCGTTAATATATGCAATTTCTTCACATTTTGAAAACCAAGTTAAACTTTCTGTACTACAAAGCTGAATTTTGCATCACCCTGTATATTTTTTACAAATCTCAACCAAATATGCTAACTAAATGTTCTACACATCATCATGGGAAAATAAATGCACAAATTACTACAAATTGCACTAAAAAATGAACGTAGTACCTGTTGCTTTAGAAGAAATAGTTAACCCTCTCACGGCTGATGAGACCACGTGACACTCGTTGTAACTTGAAAATATATGGCTTCAACCACTAATTTCTTCAATTTTTTTAAAAAACTCTCCTATTTGGTATATATGTTGTTAGGCAACTATTCAACAATATAGCATATGTCATTCTACATATATATTATATTGTTATCCATTGTTACTATATACTACATACTGTTCGCCATATCTCCCAAACTTATTTACATATTTTGACGAAATAAAGCTAAAATTGAAGAGGAAACCCCTCCACTTTGTCCTGTTGCGATAAGGGTCCTTTGCCCTTGAAGAAACATTAATATTCCTCTTATAACGTTTGTTTCTGTTTTTTAGTTTTTTCAAAATAAAACAGATTCGATTCCATTATATGTGGCTTTGACACACCATACTGTGCTTAACGAATGATAAAAGAGGAATATGTTACTGTGCCATTCAGAAGTACATACAGGGCATTCGTTAATATATGCACTTTCTTCACATTTTGAAAACCAATTTATACTTTCTGTACTACAAAGCTGAATTTTGCATCATCCTGTATATTTTTTCCAAATCTCAACCGAATATGCTAACTAAATGTTCTACACATCATCATAGGAAAATAAATGCACAAATTACTACAAATTGCTCTAAAAAATGAACGTAGTACCTGTTTCTTTAGAAGAAATATTTAACCCTCTCACGGCTGATGAGACCACGTGACACTCGTTGTAACTGGAAAATGTATGGCTTCAACCACTAATTTCTTCAATTTTTAAAAAACTTTCCTATTTGGTATATATATGTTGTTAGGCAACTATTCAACAATATAGCATATGTCATTCTACATATATATTATGCTATTAATCATTGTTACTATATACTACATACTATTCGCCATATCTTCCAAACTTATTTACATATTTTGACAAAATAAAGCTAAAATTGAAGAGGAAACCCCTCCATTTTGTCCTGTTGCGATAAGGGTCCTTTGCCCTTGAAGAAACATTAAAATTCCTCTTAAACGTTTATTTCTCTTTTTTAGTTTTTTCAAAATAAAACAGATTCGATTCCATTATATGTGGCTTTGACACACCATACTGTGCTTAACGAATGATAAAAGAGGAATATGTTACTGTGCCATTCAGAAGTACATACAGGGCATTCGTTAATATATGCACTTTCTTCACATTTTGAAAACCAATTTATACTTTCTGTACTACAAAGCTGAATTTTGCATCACCCTGTATATTTTTTCCCAAATCTCAACCAAATATGCTAACTAAATGTTCTACACATCATGATGGGAAAATAAATGCACAAATTACTACAAATTGCACTAAAAAATGAACGTAGTACCTGTTGCTTTAGAAGAAATAGTTAACCCTCTCACGGCTGATGAGACCACGTGACACTCGTTGTAACTGGAAAATGTATGGCTTCAACCACTAATTTCTTCATTTTTTTTAAAAACTCTCCTATTTGGTACATATTTGTTGTTAGGCAACTATTCAACAATATAGCATATGTCATTCTACATATATATTATATTCTTATCCATTGTTACTATATACTACATACTATTCGCCATATCTCCCAAAGTTATTTACATATTTTGACGAAATAAAGCTCAAATTGAAGGGCAAACCCATCCATTTTGTACGGTTGCGTTACAGGTCCTTTGTCCTTGAAGAAACATTAAAATTCCTCTTATAACGTTTGTTTCTCTTTTTTAGTTTTTTCAAAATAAAACAGATTCGATTCCATTATATGTGGCTTTGACACACCATACTATGGTTAACGAATGATAAAAGAGGAATATGTTACTGTGCCATTCAGAAGTACATACAGGCCATTCGTTAATATATGCAATTTCTTCACATTTTGAAAACCAAGTTAAACTTTCTGTACTACAAAGCTGAATTTTGCATCACCCTGTATATTTTTTACAAATCTCAACCAAATATGAAAACTAAATGTTCTACATATCATCATGGGAAACTAATGCACAAATTACTACAAACTGCACTAAAAAATGAACGTAGTACCTGTTGCTTTAGAAGAAATATTTAACCCTCTCACGGCTGATGAGACCACGTGACACTCGTTGTAACTGGAAAATATATGGCTTCAACCAATAATTTCTTCATTTTTTTAAAAAAACTCTCTTATTTGGTACATATATGTTGTTAGGCAACTATTCAACAATATAGCATATGTCATTCTACATATATATTATATTCTTATCCATTGTTACTATATACTACATACTATGCGCCATATCTCCCAAAGTTATTTACATATTTTGACGAAATAAAGCTAAAATTGAAGAGGAAACCCCTCCATTTTGTTCTGTTGCGATAAGGGTCCTTTGCCCTTGAAGAAACATTAAAATTCCTCTTATAACGTTTATTTCTCTTTTTTGGTTTTTTCAAAATAAAACAGATTCGATTCCATTATATGTGGCTTTGACACACCATACTATGGTTAACGAATGATAAAAGAGGAATATGTTACTGTGCCATTCAGAAGTACATACAGGGCATTCGTTAATATATGCACTTTCTTCACATTTTGAAAACCAATTTATACTTTCTGTACTACAAAGCTGAATTTTGCATCACCCTGTATATTTTTTCCAAATCTCAACCAAATATGCTAACTAAATGTTCTACACATCATGATGGGAAAATAAATGCACAAATTACTACAAATTGCACTAAAAAATGAACGTAGTACCTGTTGCTTTAGAAGAAATAGTTAACCCTCTCACGGCTGATGAGACCACGTGACACTCGTTGTAACTGGAAAATATATGGCTTCAACCACTAATTTCTTCAATTTTTTTAAAAAAACTCTCCTATTTGGTATATATGTTGTTAGGCAACTATTCAACAATATATCATATGTCATTCTACATATAAATTATATTGTTATCCATTGTTACTATATACTACATACTATTCGCCATATCTCCCAAACTTATTTACATATTTTGACGAAATAAAGCTAAAATTGAAGAGGAAACCCCTCCACTTTGTCCTGTTGCGATAAGGGTCCTTTGCTTTTGAAGAAACGTTAAAATTTTCCTTATAACGTTTGTTTCTGTTTTTTAGTTTTTTCAAAATAAAACAGATTCGATTCCATTATATGTGGCTTTGACACACCATACTATGGTTAACGAATGCTAAAAAAGGAATATGTTACTGTGTCATTCAGAAGTACATACAGGGCATTCGTTAATATATGCAATTTCTTCACATTTTGAAAACCAAGTTAAACTTTCTGTACTACAAAGCTGAATTTTGCATCACCCTGTATAGTTTTTACAAATCTCAACCAAATATGCTAAATAAATGTTCTACACATCATCATGGGAAAATAAATGCACAAATTACTACAAACTGCACTAAAAAATGAACGTAGTACCTGTTGCTTTAGAAGAAATATTTAACCCTCTCACGGCTGATGAGACCACGTGACACTCGTTGTAACTGGAAAATATATGGCTTCAACCACTAATTTCTTCAATTTTTTTAAAAAAACTCTCCTATTTGGTATATATGTTGTTAGGCAACTATTCAACTATATATCATATGCCATTCTACATATATATTATATTGTTATCCATTGTTACTATATACTACATACTATTCCCCATATCTAACAAACCTATTTACATATTTTGACGAAATAAATCTAAAATTGAAGAGGAAACCCCTCCACTTTGTCCTGTTGCGATAGGGGTCCTTTGCCCTTGAAGAAACGTTAAAATTCCTCTTATAATGTTTGTTTTGTTTTTTAGTTTTTTCAAAATAAAACAGATTAGATTACATTATATGTGGCTTTGACACACCATACTGTGGTTAACGAATGATAAAAGAGGAATATGTTACTGTGCCATTCAGAAGTACATACAGGGCATTCGTTAATATATGCAATTTCTTCACATTTTGAAAACCAAGTTAAACTTTCTGTACTACAAAGCTGAATTTTGCATCACCCTGTATATTTTTTACAAATCTCAACCAAATATGCTAACTAAATGTTCTACACATCATCATGGGAAAATAAATGCACAAATTACTACAAATTGCACTAAAAAATGAACGTAGTACCTGTTGCTTTAGAAGAAATAGTTAACCCTCTCACGCTGATGAGACCACGTGACACTCGTTGTAACTTGAAAATATATGGCTTCAACCACTAATTTCTTCAATTTTTTTTAAAAAACTCTCCTATTTGGTATATATGTTGTTAGGCAACTATTCAACAATATAGCATATGTCATTCTACATATATATTATATTGTTATCCATTGTTACTATATACTACATACTATTCGCCATATCTCCCAAACTTATTTACATATTTTGACGAAATAAAGCTAAAATTGAAGAGGAAACCCCTCCACTTTGTCCTGTTGCGATAAGGGTCCTTTGCCCTTGAAGAAACATTAATATTCCTCTTATAACGTTTATTTCTCTTTTTTAGTTTTTTCAAAATAAAACAGATTCGATTCCATTATATGTGGCTTTGACACACCATACTGTGCTTAACGAATGATAAAAGAGGAATATGTTACTGTGCCATTCAGAAGTACATACAGGGCATTCGTTAATATATGCACTTTCTTCACATTTTGAAAACCAATTTATACTTTCTGTACTACAAAGCTGAATTTTGCATCACCCTGTATATTTTTTCCAAATCTCAACCGAATATGCTAACTAAATGTTCTACACATCATCATAGGAAAATAAATGCACAAATTACTACAAATTGCTCTAAAAAATGAACGTAGTACCTGTTTCTTTAGAAGGAATTGTTAACCCTCTCACGGCTGATGAGACCACGTGACACTCGTTGTAACTGGAAAATGTATGGCTTCAACCACTAATTTCTTCAATTTTTAAAAAACTTTCCTATTTGGTATATATATGTTGTTAGGCAACTATTCAACAATATAGCATATGTCATTCTACATATATATTATGCTATTAATCATTGTTACTATATACTACATACTATTCGCCATATCTTCCAAACTTATTTACATATTTTGACAAAATAAAGCTAAAATTGAAGAGGAAACCCCTCCATTTTGTCCTGTTGCGATAAGGGTCCTTTGCCCTTGAAGAAACATTAAAATTCCTCTTATAACGTTTATTTCTCTTTTTTAGTTTTTTCAAAATAAAACAGATTCGATTCCATTATATGTGGCTTTGACACACCATACTGTGCTTAACGAATGATAAAAGAGGAATATGTTACTGTGCCATTCAGAAGTACATACAGGGCATTCGTTAATATATGCACTTTCTTCACATTTTGAAAACCAATTTATACTTTCTGTACTACAAAGCTGAATTTTGCATCACCCTGTATATTTTTTTCCAAATCTCAACCAAATATGCTAACTAAATGTTCTACACATCATGATGGGAAAATAAATGCACAAATTACTACAAATTGCACTAAAAAATGAACGTAGTACCTGTTGCTTTAGAAGAAATAGTTAACCCTCTCACGGCTGATGAGACCACGTGACACTCGTTGTAACTGGAAAATGTATGGCTTCAACCACTAATTTCTTCATTTTTTTTAAAAACTCTCCTATTTGGTACATATTTGTTGTTAGGGAACTATTCAACAATATAGCATATGTCATTCTACATATATATTATATTCTTATCCATTGTTACTATATACTACATACTATTCGCCATATCTCCCAAAGTTATTTACATATTTTGACGAAATAAAGCTCAAATTGAAGGGCAAACCCATCCATTTTGTACGGTTGCGTTACAGGTCCTTTGTCCTTGAAGAAACATTAAAATTCCTCTTATAACGTTTGTTTCTCTTTTTTAGTTTTTTCAAAATAAAACAGATTCGATTCCATTATATGTGGCTTTGACACACCATACTATGGTTAACGAATGATAAAAGAGGAATATGTTACTGTGCCATTCAGAAGTACATACAGGCCATTCGTTAATATATGCAATTTCTTCACATTTTGAAAACCAAGTTAACCTTTAGATACACTTGGTGGGTCAAATTGACCCGGTACCTGTTTCTTTTGTTTTTCTAAACGAGTCAATGATGTTTTTATAAAACCAGTCTTTGTGACATCTCATATTCATCTTTTGTCTACTATACCTGATATTTATTTCTTTAGTATCACCAAATATGGAGTGAGGGAAAACTGATTTCTCTCTTTGCTCCGTAATTAAATTTGGTGGGTCAAATTGACCCGTAATTTAGTTTGCTTTATTTTCGGTAATATATTTCACTTTCGAACACTTGTATTCTCTAAAGCAACATAAGGTTAAAAATGCGGAAATGAAGAGACAAAGAAGAAGAGGAAGAAGAAGAAGAAAGAAGAAAAAGAAGAAGAAAATATTTTCTGTGAATTTGATTTATTGAAAATTGTTGTCAGCTTGTGTATTAGTGCGTCTATTTGTGAGGTGAAATTTAGACTGCGAAAATGAGCGGACTTTCAGATGAGGCTATAAGAGATGAACTTCTGTTAGATGCAAGTGAGGATGACGATAGTGACACGGAAGATACTGGACAGCTACAGGCAGAAAGAGTAACTGTTATTCCCGTGAGTAATGAAGAGGATTCCTATAATGAAAGTGAATCTACGGACGACAGTGAAAGTGACACTACTAACGATGTGCCCATTCCCTCTTGTAGTCATGATATAAACAGTCGATATATTTCTAAAGACGGTACTATTTGGAACACGAATCCCCGTACTTCAAGTCAAACCCTTGTACATAATGTTGTAAGACATAATCCTGGACTTGTCAAAAACATTCATCTCACTTCACCTAAAGCTACGTTTGATATGTTCTTTTCACCAGACTTGTTGGAAGAAATTAGACTGTGTACAAATCTAGAAGGCAAACGCGATGCTCGAGAAAAAAGAACTACGTGGAAAGAAGTTGATATGGTGGAACTTACTGCTTTTCTTGGATTACTTCTTCTTGCTGGCCTAGAAAGAAATTGGGATGTACCGGTAAAAGAATTGTTTCTTGACGTATGCAAATCCACTTTATCGAGCTACCATGTCGGTAAACAGATTCTTGAATATACTGCGAGTAATGAGATTTGATGACAAGCGTACACGGGGTACTAAGCTAAAAACTGACCGCCTTGCTGCCATAAGTTTCGTATGGGATATGTTCATGAAGAATTGCTCCGAAGCTATGATTCCAGACATTTATATAACCATTGATGAACAGTTGCTGCCATAGAGAGGTTGATGTAGTGTTATTCTGTATATGCCCCAAAAGCCAGGGAAATACGGAATCAAAATATTCTGGATGTGTTCTGCTAAATCTGGTTATGCATACATTGGAATGGTGTACACACGTCGCAAACCTGGGCAGCAAATACAAACTAACCTATCACAATATGTTGTTCTAAAGCTATCTGAATCTTTGAAGAACGTTCCAGGGAGAAATATTACAACAGACAATTATTTCACAAGTTTATCTCTTGCTAAAGAGTTGTTACGTAATAAGATTACTTTAGTTGGAACAACTAGGAAACACAGGAGGGAAGTGCCTACAATTATGCTACCAGCTAAAAATCGACAAATTTATTCGTCTGAATTTGTTTTCATTCCACAAGCGACAATGGTCAGTTTTGTAACGAAGAAAAATAAAGCTGTTATTTTATTATCTTCTATGCATGGAGATGCTCCAATAGATTCTGAAAGTGCCAAAAGAAAGCCAGAAATAATAACATTTTATAACAAAACCAAGGGTGGTGTCGATACTATGGATAAATTGGTACGCACATACACAACAAAGAGGCAAACCAGGCGGTGGCCTATGACCTTGTTTTTCAACATGCTAGATGTCGGAGGAAATAACGCATATATAACGTACATAGCTTGCAATCCTGACTACGAAGGAAATGCTACTGACCGCCGCAGAAAATTCCTGAAAGAGCTTGTGCATGACATGTTGGAACCTCAGATGGAAAGGCGTGGGCTGATTCCTGACTTGAAGAGGAGTGTAGTGGATGCTTTGAGAAGATGTGGTATAACACGAGGACCACAAGAAGACCTGCCGGAATTTCAAGGGAAAGGAAGCGATGCTCAGTTTGTCCTACGTCAGCGGATAAGAAAACGTCTACTGTCTGCTATAAATATCAAAGATTCATCTGCACAGTTCATACTGTGTCTTTGTGTGAAGAATGTGCGTAGGGTGAGAATGTAGAGTACTTCTGTAGTGAAAGTACGTTATTACTTGTTGCTAATAATTTCTAATAGCATTAAAATTCACCTTTGTACAACATGTTACGATATGAATAATGAAATATTATTCTGAATTGCAACCAATAGTGTATTTTTACTACAATAGCATGCCTATGAACCAGTAGACATTTCCTTGGACACACAATCCCTTGTACAACCTTCAAACACATTACGACCGTGTGAGAAAATAGCGATGAAGCAAACAAATTCTGAATAAAAACTTCAACTTCTTTGATTACAATAGTAAACCTGTGAACAGGTAAACATATGCCCTTGTACAAATACGTTCTTGTACACATAAGCCCTTGTACAAACTTCAAGCACATTAGAACCATGTGAGAAACTATCATCATATAGCAAACATCATTTCCGAAGCAAAATCTCCATTTTCCTAAAGATTAAACATCAAAAAGAGCACCGGGTCATTTTGACCCACCAAGTGTAATTACGTAGGAAAAATGCCAAGTGAATCTAAGGGTTAAACTTTCTGTACTACAAAGCTGAATTTTGCATCACCCTGTATATTTTTTACAAATCTCAACCAAATATGAAAACTAAATGTTCTACACATCATCATGGGAAACTAATGCACAAATTACTACAAACTGCACTAAAAAATGAACGTAGTACCTGTTGCTTTAGAAGAAATATTTAACCCTCTCACGGCTGATGAGACCACGTGACACTCGTTGTAACTGGAAAATATATGGCTTCAACCACTAATTTCTTCATTTTTTTAAAAAAACTCTCTTATTTGGTACATATATGTTGTTAGGCAACTATTCAACAATATAGCATATGTCATTCTACATATATATTATATTCTTATCCATTGTTACTATATACTACATACTATGCGCCATATCTCCCAAAGTTATTTACATATTTTGACGAAATAAAGCTAAAATTGAAGAGGAAACCCCTCCATTTTGTCCTGTTGCGATAAGGGTCCTTTGCCCTTGAAGAAACATTAAAATTCCTCTTATAACGTTTATTTCTCTTTTTTGGTTTTTTCAAAATAAAACAGATTCGATTCCATTATATGTGGCTTTGACACACCATACTATGGTTAACGAATGATAAAAGAGGAATATGTTACTGTGCCATTCAGAAGTACATACAGGGCATTCGTTAATATATGCACTTTCTTCACATTTTGAAAACCAATTTATACTTTCTGTACTACAAAGCTGAATTTTGCATCACCCTGTATATTTTTTCCAAATCTCAACCAAATATGCTAACTAAATGTTCTACACATCATGATGGGAAAATAAATGCACAAATTACTACAAATTGCACTAAAAAATGAACGTAGTACCTGTTGCTTTAGAAGAAATAGTTAACCCTCTCACGGCTGATGAGACCACGTGACACTCGTTGTAACTGGAAAATATATGGCTTCAACCACTAATTTCTTCAATTTTTTTAAAAAAACTCTCCTATTTGGTATATATGTTGTTAGACAACTATTCAACAATATATCATATGTCATTCTACATATAAATTATATTGTTATCCATTGTTACTATATACTACATACTATTCGCCATATCTCCCAAACTTATTTACATGTTTTGACGAAATAAAGCTAAAATTGAAGAGGAAACCCCTCCACTTTGTCCTGTTGCGATAAGGGTCCTTTGCTTTTGAAGAAACGTTAAAATTTTCCTTATAACGTTTGTTTCTGTTTTTTAGTTTTTTCAAAATAAAACAGATTCGATTCCATTATATGTGGCTTTGACACACCATACTATGGTTAACGAATGCTAAAAAAGGAATATGTTACTGTGTCATTCAGAAGTACATACAGGGCATTCGTTAATATATGCATATTTCTTCACATTTTGAAAACCAAGTTAAACTTTCTGTACTACAAAGCTGAATTTTGCATCACCCTGTATATTTTTTACAAATCTCAACCAAATATGCTAAATAAATGTTCTACGCATCATCATGGGAAACTAATGCACAAATTACTACAAACTGCACTAAAAAATGAACGTAGTACCTGTTGCTTTAGAAGAAATATTTAACCCTCTCACGGCTGATGAGACCACGTGACACTCGTTGTAACTGGAAAATATATGGCTTCAACCACTAATTTCTTCAATTTTTTAAAAAAAACTCTCCTATTTGGTATATATGTTGTTAGGCAACTATTCAACAATATATCATATGTCATTCTACATATATATTATATTGTTATCCATTGTTACTATATACTACATACTATTCCCCATATCTAACAAACCTATTTACATATTTTGACGAAATAAATCTAAAATTGAAGAGCAAACCCCTCCACTTTGTCCTGTTGCGATAGGGGTCCTTTGCCCTTGAAGAAACGTTAAAATTCCTCTTATAATGTTTGTTTTGTTTTTTAGTTTTTTCAAAATAAAACAGATTAGATTACATTATATGTGGCTTTGACACACCATACTGTGGTTAACGAATGATAAAAGAGGAATATGTTACTGTGCCATTCAGAAGTACATACAGGGCATTCGTTAATATATGCAATTTCTTCACATTTTGAAAACCAAGTTAAACTTTCTGTACTACAAAGCTGAATTTTGCATCACCCTGTATATTTTTTACAAATCTCAACCAAATATGCTAACTAAATGTTCTACACATCATCATGGGAAAATAAATGCACAAATTACTACAAATTGCACTAAAAAATGAACGTAGTACCTGTTGCTTTAGAAGAAATAGTTAACCCTCTCACGGCTGATGAGACCACGTGACACTCGTTGTAACTTGAAAATATATGGCTTCAACCACTAATTTCTTCAATTTTTTTAAAAAAACTCTCCTATTTGGTATATATGTTGTTAGGCAACTATTCAACAATATAGCATATGTCATTCTACATATATATTATATTGTTATCCATTGTTACTATATACTACATACTATTCGCCATATCTCCCAAACTTATTTACATATTTTGACGAAATAAAGCTAAAATTGAAGAGGAAACCCCTCCACTTTGTCCTGTTGCGATAAGGGTCCTTTGCCCTTGAAGAAACATTAATATTCCTCTTATAACGTTTATTTCTCTTTTTTAGTTTTTTCAAAATAAAACAGATTCGATTCCATTATATGTGGCTTTGACACACCATACTGTGCTTAACGAATGATAAAAGAGGAATATGTTACTGTGCCATTCAGAAGTACATACAGGGCATTCGTTAATATATGCACTTTCTTCACATTTTGAAAACCAATTTATACTTTCTGTACTACAAAGCTGAATTTTGCATCACCCTGTATATTTTTTCCAAATCTCAACCGAATATGCTAACTAAATGTTCTACACATCATCATAGGAAAATAAATGCACAAATTACTACAAATTGCTCTAAAAAATGAACGTAGTACCTGTTTCTTTAGAAGGAATTGTTAACCCTCTCACGGCTGATGAGACCACGTGACACTCGTTGTAACCGGAAAATGTATGGCTTCAACCACTAATTTCTTCAATTTTTAAAAAACTTTCCTATTTGGTATATATATGTTGTTAGGCAACTATTCAACAATATAGCATATGTCATTCTACATATATATTATGCTATTAATCATTGTTACTATATACTACATACTATTCGCCATATCTTCCAAACTTATTTACATATTTTGACAAAATAAAGCTAAAATTGAAGAGGAAACCCCTCCATTTTGTCCTGTTGCGATAAGGGTCCTTTGCCCTTGAAGAAACATTAAAATTCCTCTTATAACGTTTATTTCTCTTTTTTAGTTTTTTCAAAATAAAACAGATTCGATTCCATTATATGTGGCTTTGACACACCATACTGTGCTTAACGAATGATAAAAGAGGAATATGTTACTGTGCCATTCAGAAGTACATACAGGGCATTCGTTAATATATACACTTTCTTCACATTTTGAAAACCAATTTATACTTTCTGTACTACAAAGCTGAATTTTGCATCACCCTGTATATTTTTTTCCAAATCTCAACCAAATATGCTAACTAAATGTTCTACACATCATGATGGGAAAATAAATGCACAAATTACTACAAATTGCACTAAAAAATGAACGTAGTACCTGTTGCTTTAGAAGAAATAGTTAACCCTCTCACGGCTGATGAGACCACGTGACACTCGTTGTAACTGGAAAATGTATGGCTTCAACCACTAATTTCTTCATTTTTTTAAAAAACTCTCCTATTTGGTACATATTTGTTGTTAGGGAACTATTCAACAATATAGCATATGTCATTCTACATATATATTATATTCTTATCCATTGTTACTATATACTACATACTATTCGCCATATCTCCCAAACTTATTTACATATTTTGACGAAATAAAGCTAAAATTGAAGAGGAAACCCCTCCACTTTGTCCTGTTGCGATAAGGGTCCTTTGCTTTTGAAGAAACGTTAAAATTTTCCTTATAACGTTTGTTTCTGTTTTTTAGTTTTTTCAAAATAAAACAGATTCGATTCCATTATATGTGGCTTTGACACACCATACTACGGTTAACGATTGCTAAAAAAGGAATATGTTACTGTGTCATTCAGAAGTACATACAGGGCATTCGTTAATATATGCAATTTCTTCACATTTTGAAAACCAAGTTAAACTTTCTGTACTACAAAGCTGAATTTTGCATCACCCTGTATATTTTTTACAAATCTCAACCAAATATGCTAAATAAATGTTCTACACATCATCATGGGAAACTAATGCACAAATTACTACAAACTGCACTAAAAAATGAACGTAGTACCTGTTGCTTTAGAAGAAATATTTAACCCTCTCACGGCTGATGAGACCACGTGACACTCGTTGTAACTGGAAAATATATGGCTTCAACCACTAATTTCTTCAATTTTTTTAAAAAAACTCTCCTATTTGGTATATATGTTGTTAGGCAACTATTCAACAATATATCATATGTCATTCTACATATATATTATATTGTTATCCATTGTTACTATATACTACATACTATTCCCCATATCTAACAAACCTATTTACATATTTTGACGAAATAAATCTAAAATTGAAGAGGAAACCCCTCCACTTTGTCCTGTTGCGATAGGGGTCCTTTGCCCTTGAAGAAACGTTAAAATTCCTCTTATAATGTTTGTTTTGTTTTTTAGTTTTTTCAAAATAAAACAGATTAGATTACATTATATGTGGCTTTGACACACCATACTGTGGTTAACGAATGATAAAAGAGGAATATGTTACTGTGCCATTCAGAAGTACATACAGGGCATTCGTTAATATATGCAATTTCTTCACATTTTGAAAACCAAGTTAAACTTTCTGTACTACAAAGCTGAATTTTGCATCACCCTGTATATTTTTTACAAATCTCAACCAAATATGCTAACTAAATGTTCTACACATCATCATGGGAAAATAAATGCACAAATTACTACAAATTGCACTAAAAAATGAACGTAGTACCTGTTGCTTTAGAAGAAATAGTTAACCCTCTCACGGCTGATGAGACCACGTGACACTCGTTGTAACTTGAAAATATATGGCTTCAACCACTAATTTCTTCAATTTTTTTTTAAAAAACTCTCCTATTTGGTATATATGTTGTTAGGCAACTATTCAACAATATAGCATATGTCATTCTACATATATATTATATTGTTATCCATTGTTACTATATACTACATACTATTCGCCATATCTCCCAAACTTATTTACATATTTTGACGAAATAAATCTAAAATTGAAGAGGAAACCCCTCCACTTTGTCCTGTTGCGATAAGGGTCCTTTGCCCTTGAAGAAACATTAATATTCCTCTTATAACGTTTATTTCTCTTTTTTAGTTTTTTCAAAATAAAACAGATTCGATTCCATTATATGTGGCTGTGACACACCATACTGTGCTTAACGAATGATAAAAGAGGAATATGTTACTGTGCCATTCAGAAGTACATACAGGGCATTCGTTAATATATGCACTTTCTTCACATTTTGAAAACCAATTTATACTTTCTGTACTACAAAGCTGAATTTTGCATCACCCTGTATATTTTTTCCAAATCTCAACCGAATATGCTAACTAAATGTTCTACACATCATCATAGGAAAATAAATGCACAAATTACTACAAATTGCTCTAAAAAATGAACGTAGTACCTGTTTCTTTAGAAGGAATTGTTAACCCTCTCACGGCTGATGAGACCACGTGACACTCGTTGTAACTGGAAAATGTATGGCTTCAACCACTAATTTCTTCAATTTTTAAAAAACTTTCCTATTTGGTATATATATGTTGTTAGGCAACTATTCAACAATATAGCATATGTCATTCTACATATATATTATGCTATTAATCATTGTTACTATATACTACATACTATTCGCCATATCTTCCAAACTTATTTACATATTTTGACAAAATAAAGCTAAAATTGAAGAGGAAACCCCTCCATTTTGTCCTGTTGCGATAAGGGTCCTTTGCCCTTGAAGAAACATTAAAATTCCTCTTATAACGTTTATTTCTCTTTTTTAGTTTTTTCAAAATAAAACAGATTCGATTCCATTATATGTGGCTTTGACACACCATACTGTGCTTAACGAATGATAAAAGAGGAATATGTTACTGTGCCATTCAGAAGTACATACAGGGCATTCGTTAATATATACACTTTCTTCACATTTTGAAAACCAATTTATACTTTCTGTACTACAAAGCTGAATTTTGCATCACCCTGTATATTTTTTTCCAAATCTCAACCAAATATGCTAACTAAATGTTCTACACATCATGATGGGAAAATAAATGCACAAATTACTACAAATTGCACTAAAAAATGAACGTAGTACCTGTTGCTTTAGAAGAAATAGTTAACCCTCTCACGGCTGATGAGACCACGTGACACTCGTTGTAACTGGAAAATGTATGGCTTCAACCACTAATTTCTTCATTTTTTTAAAAAACTCTCCTATTTGGTACATATTTGTTGTTAGGGAACTATTCAACAATATAGCATATGTCATTCTACATATATATTATATTCTTATCCATTGTTACTATATACTACATACTATTCGCCATATCTCCCAAAGTTATTTACATATTTTGACGAAATAAAGCTCAAATTGAAGGGCAAACCCATCCATTTTGTACGGTTGCGTTACAGGTCCTTTGTCCTTGAAGAAACATTAAAATTCCTCTTATAACGTTTGTTTCTCTTTTTAGTTTTTTCAAAATAAAACAGATTCGATTCCATTATATGTGGCTTTGACACACCATACTATGGTTAACGAATGATAAAAGAGGAATATGTTACTGTGCCATTCAGAAGTACATACAGGCCATTCGTTAATATATGCAATTTCTTCACATTTTGAAAACCAAGTTAAACTTTCTGTACTACAAAGCTGAATTTTGCATCACCCTGTATATTTTTTACAAATCTCAACCAAATATGAAAACTAAATGTTCTACACATCATCATGGGAAACTAATGCACAAATTACTACAAACTGCACTAAAAAATGAACGTAGTACCTGTTGCTTTAGAAGAAATATTTAACCCTCTCACGGCTGATGAGACCACGTGACACTCGTTGTAACTGGAAAATATATGGCTTCAACCACTAATTTCTTCATTTTTTTAAAAAAACTCTCTTATTTGGTACATATATGTTGTTAGGCAACTATTCAACAATATAGCATATGTCATTCTACATATATATTATATTCTTATCCATTGTTACTATATACTACATACTATGCGCCATATCTCCCAAAGTTATTTACATATTTTGACGAAATAAAGCTAAAATTGAAGAGGAAACCCCTCCACTTTGTCCTGTTGCGATAAGGGTCCTTTGCCCTTGAAGAAACATTAAAATTCCTCTTATAACGTTTATTTCTCTTTTTTGGTTTTTTCAAAATAAAACAGATTCGATTCCATTATATGTGGCTTTGACACACCATACTATGGTTAACGAATGCTAAAAAAGGAATATGTTACTGTGTCATTCAGAAGTACATACAGGGCATTCGTTAATATATGCACTTTCTTCACATTTTGAAAACCAATTTATACTTTCTGTACTACAAAGCTGAATTTTGCATCACCCTGTATATTTTTTCCAAATCTCAACCGAATATGCTAACTAAATGTTCTACACATCATCATAGGAAAATAAATGCACAAATTACTACAAATTGCTCTAAAAAATGAACGTAGTACCTGTTTCTTTAGAAGGAATTGTTAACCCTCTCACGGCTGATGAGACCACGTGACACTCGTTGTAACTGGAAAATGTATGGCTTCAACCACTAATTTCTTCAATTTTTAAAAAACTTTCCTATTTGGTATATATATGTTGTTAGGCAACTATTCAACAATATAGCATATGTCATTCTACATATATATTATGCTATTAATCATTGTTACTATATACTACATACTATTCGCCATATCTTCCAAACTTATTTACATATTTTGACAAAATAAAGCTAAAATTGAAGAGGAAACCCCTCCATTTTGTCCTGTTGCGATAAGGGTCCTTTGCCCTTGAAGAAACATTAAAATTCCTCTTATAACGTTTATTTCTCTTTTTTAGTTTTTTCAAAATAAAACAGATTCGATTCCATTATATGTGGCTTTGACACACCATACTGTGCTTAACGAATGATAAAAGAGGAATATGTTACTGTGCCATTCAGAAGTACATACAGGGCATTCGTTAATATATACACTTTCTTCACATTTTGAAAACCAATTTATACTTTCTGTACTACAAAGCTGAATTTTGCATCACCCTGTATATTTTTTTCCAAATCTCAACCAAATATGCTAACTAAATGTTCTACACATCATGATGGGAAAATAAATGCACAAATTACTACAAATTGCACTAAAAAATGAACGTAGTACCTGTTGCTTTAGAAGAAATAGTTAACCCTCTCACGGCTGATGAGACCACGTGACACTCGTTGTAACTGGAAAATGTATGGCTTCAACCACTAATTTCTTCATTTTTTTAAAAAACTCTCCTATTTGGTACATATTTGTTGTTAGGGAACTATTCAACAATATAGCATATGTCATTCTACATATATATTATATTCTTATCCATTGTTACTATATACTACATACTATTCGCCATATCTCCCAAAGTTATTTACATATTTTGACGAAATAAAGCTCAAATTGAAGGGCAAACCCATCCATTTTGTACGGTTGCGTTACAGGTCCTTTGTCCTTGAAGAAACATTAAAATTCCTCTTATAACGTTTGTTTCTCTTTTTTAGTTTTTTCAAAATAAAACAGATTCGATTCCATTATATGTGGCTTTGACACACCATACTATGGTTAACGAATGATAAAAGAGGAATATGTTACTGTGCCATTCAGAAGTACATACAGGGCATTCGTTAATATATGCACTTTCTTCACATTTTGAAAACCAATTTATACTTTCTGTACTACAAAGCTGAATTTTGCATCACCCTGTATATTTTTTCCAAATCTCAACCGAATATGCTAACTAAATGTTCTACACATCATGATGGGAAAATAAATGCACAAATTACTACAAATTGCACTAAAAAATGAACGTAGTACCTGTTGCTTTAGAAGAAATAGTTAACCCTCTCACGGCTGATGAGACCACGTGACACTCGTTGTAACTGGAAAATATATGGCTTCAACCACTAATTTCTTCAATTTTTTTAAAAAAACTCTCCTATTTGGTATATATGTTGTTAGGCAACTATTCAACAATATATCATATGTCATTCTACATATAAATTATATTGTTATCCATTGTTACTATATACTACATACTATTCGCCATATCTCCCAAACTTATTTACATATTTTGACGAAATAAAGCTAAAATTGAAGAGGAAACCCCTCCACTTTGTCCTGTTGCGATAAGGGTCCTTTGCTTTTGAAGAAACGTTAAAATTTTCCTTATAACGTTTGTTTCTGTTTTTTAGTTTTTTCAAAATAAAACAGATTCGATTCCATTATATGTGGCTTTGACACACCATACTATGGTTAACGAATGCTAAAAAAGGAATATGTTACTGTGTCATTCAGAAGTACATACAGGGCATTCGTTAATATATGCAATTTCTTCACATTTTGAAAACCAAGTTAAACTTTCTGTACTACAAAGCTGAATTTTGCATCACCCTGTATATTTTTTACAAATCTCAACCAAATATGCTAAATAAATGTTCTACACATCATCATGGGAAACTAATGCACAAATTACTACAAACTGCACTAAAAAATGAACGTAGTACCTGTTGCTTTAGAAGAAATATTTAACCCTCTCACGGCTGATGAGACCACGTGACACTCGTTGTAACTGGAAAATATATGGCTTCAACCACTAATTTCTTCAATTTTTTTAAAAAAACTCTCCTATTTGGTATATATGTTGTTAGGCAACTATTCAACAATATATCATATGTCATTCTACATATATATTATATTGTTATCCATTGTTACTATATACTACATACTATTCCCCATATCTAACAAACCTATTTACATATTTTGACGAAATAAATCTAAAATTGAAGAGGAAACCCCTCCACTTTGTCCTGTTGCGATAGGGGTCCTTTGCCCTTGAAGAAACGTTAAAATTCCTCTTATAATGTTTGTTTTGTTTTTTAGTTTTTTCAAAATAAAACAGATTAGATTACATTATATGTGGCTTTGACACACCATACTGTGGTTAACGAATGATAAAAGAGGAATATGTTACTGTGCCATTCAGAAGTACATACAGGGCATTCGTTAATATATGCAATTTCTTCACATTTTGAAAACCAAGTTAAACTTTCTGTACTACAAAGCTGAATTTTGCATCACCCTGTATATTTTTTACAAATCTCAACCAAATATGCTAACTAAATGTTCTACACATCATCATGGGAAAATAAATGCACAAATTACTACAAATTGCACTAAAAAATGAACGTAGTACCTGTTGCTTTAGAAGAAATAGTTAACCCTCTCACGGCTGATGAGACCACGTGACACTCGTTGTAACTTGAAAATATATGGCTTCAACCACTAATTTCTTCAATTTTTTTTAAAAAACTCTCCTATTTGGTATATATGTTGTTAGGCAACTATTCAACAATATAGCATATGTCATTCTACATATATATTATATTGTTATCCATTGTTACTATATACTACATACTATTCGCCATATCTCCCAAACTTATTTACATATTTTGACGAAATAAATCTAAAATTGAAGAGGAAACCCCTCCACTTTGTCCTGTTGCGATAAGGGTCCTTTGCCCTTGAAGAAACATTAATATTCCTCTTATAACGTTTATTTCTCTTTTTTAGTTTTTTCAAAATAAAACAGATTCGATTCCATTATATGTGGCTTTGACACACCATACTGTGCTTAACGAATGATAAAAGAGGAATATGTTACTGTGCCATTCAGAAGTACATACAGGGCATTCGTTAATATATGCACTTTCTTCACATTTTGAAAACCAATTTATACTTTCTGTACTACAAAGCTGAATTTTGCATCACCCTGTATATTTTTTCCAAATCTCAACCGAATATGCTAACTAAATGTTCTACACATCATCATAGGAAAATAAATGCACAAATTACTACAAATTGCTCTAAAAAATGAACGTAGTACCTGTTTCTTTAGAAGGAATTGTTAACCCTCTCACGGCTGATGAGACCACGTGACACTCGTTGTAACTGGAAAATGTATGGCTTCAACCACTAATTTCTTCAATTTTTAAAAAACTTTCCTATTTGGTATATATATGTTGTTAGGCAACTATTCAACAATATAGCATATGTCATTCTACATATATATTATGCTATTAATCATTGTTACTATATACTACATACTATTCGCCATATCTTCCAAACTTATTTACATATTTTGACAAAATAAAGCTAAAATTGAAGAGGAAACCCCTCCATTTTGTCCTGTTGCGATAAGGGTCCTTTGCCCTTGAAGAAACATTAAAATTCCTCTTATAACGTTTATTTCTCTTTTTTAGTTTTTTCAAAATAAAACAGATTCGATTCCATTATATGTGGCTTTGACACACCATACTGTGCTTAACGAATGATAAAAGAGGAATATGTCACTGTGCCATTCAGAAGTACATACAGGGCATTCGTTAATATATGCACTTTCTTCACATTTTGAAAACCAATTTATACTTTCTGTACTACAAAGCTGAATTTTGCATCACCCTGTATATTTTTTTCCAAATCTCAACCAAATATGCTAACTAAATGTTCTACACATCATGATGGGAAAATAAATGCACAAATTACTACAAATTGCACTAAAAAATGAACGTAGTACCTGTTGCTTTAGAAGAAATAGTTAACCCTCTCACGGCTGATGAGACCACGTGACAATCGTTGTAACTGGAAAATGTATGGCTTCAACCACTAATTTCTTCATTTTTTTTAAAAAACTCTCCTATTTGGTACATATTTGTTGTTAGGGAACTATTCAACAATATAGCATATGTCATTCTACATATATATTATATTCTTATCCATTGTTACTATATACTACATACTATTCGCCATATCTCCCAAAGTTATTTACATATTTTGACGAAATAAAGCTCAAATTGAAGGGCAAACCCATCCATTTTGTACGGTTGCGTTACAGGTCCTTTGTCCTTGAAGAAACATTAAAATTCCTCTTATAACGTTTGTTTCTCTTTTTTAGTTTTTTCAAAATAAAACAGATTCGATTCCATTATATGTGGCTTTGACACACCATACTATGGTTAACGAATGATAAAAGAGGAATATGTTACTGTGCCATTCAGAAGTACATACAGGCCATTCGTTAATATATGCAATTTCTTCACATTTTGAAAACCAAGTTAAACTTTCTGTACTACAAAGCTGAATTTTGCATCACCCTGTATATTTTTTACAAATCTCAACCAAATATGAAAACTAAATGTTCTACACATCATCATGGGAAACTAATGCACAAATTACTACAAACTGCACTAAAAAATGAACGTAGTACCTGTTGCTTTAGAAGAAATATTTAACCCTCTCACGGCTGATGAGACCACGTGACACTCGTTGTAACTGGAAAATATATGGCTTCAACCACTAATTTCTTCATTTTTTTAAAAAAACTCTCTTATTTGGTACATATATGTTGTTAGACAACTATTCAACAATATAGCATATGTCATTCTACATATATATTATATTCTTATCCATTGTTACTATATACTACATACTATGCGCCATATCTCCCAAAGTTATTTACATATTTTGACGAAATAAATCTAAAATTGAAGAGGAAACCCCTCCATTTTGTCCTGTTGCGATAAGGGTCCTTTGCCCTTGAAGAAACATTAAAATTCCTCTTATAACGTTTATTTCTCTTTTTTGGTTTTTTCAAAATAAAACAGATTCGATTCCATTATATGTGGCTTTGACACACCATACTATGGTTAACGAATGATAAAAGAGGAATATGTTACTGTGCCATTCAGAAGTACATACAGGGCATTCGTTAATATATGCACTTTCTTCACATTTTGAAAACCAATTTATACTTTCTGTACTACAAAGCTGAATTTTGCATCACCCTGTATATTTTTTCCAAATCTCAACCAAATATGCTAACTAAATGTTCTACACATCATGATGGGAAAATAAATGCACAAATTACTACAAATTGCACTAAAAAATGAACGTAGTACCTGTTGCTTTAGAAGAAATAGTTAACCCTCTCACGGCTGATGAGACCACGTGACACTCGTTGTAACTGGAAAATATATGGCTTCAACCACTAATTTCTTCAATTTTTTAAAAAAAACTCTCGTATTTGGTATATATGTTGTTAGGCAACTATTCAACAATATATCATATGTCATTCTACATATATATTATATTGTTATCCATTGTTACTATATACTACATACTATTCCCCATATCTAACAAACCTATTTACATATTTTGACGAAATAAATCTAAAATTGAAGAGGAAACCCCTCCACTTTGTCCTGTTGCGATAGGGGTCCTTTGCCCTTGAAGAAACGTTAAAATTCCTCTTATAATGTTTGTTTTGTTTTTTAGTTTTTTCAAAATAAATCAGATTAGATTACATTATATGTGGCTTTGACACACCATACTGTGGTTAACGAATGATAAAAGAGGAATATGTTACTGTGCCATTCAGAAGTACATACAGGCCATTCGTTAATATATGCAATTTCTTCACATTTTGAAAACCAAGTTAAACTTTCTGTACTACAAAGCTGAATTTTGCATCACCCTGTATATTTTTTACAAATCTCAACCAAATATGCTAACTAAATGTTCTACACATCATCATGGGAAAATAAATGCACAAATTACTACAAATTGCACTAAAAAATGAACGTAGTACCTGTTGCTTTAGAAGAAATAGTTAACCCTCTCACGGCTGATGAGACCACGTGACACTCGTTGTAACTTGAAAATATATGGCTTCAACCACTAATTTCTTCAATTTTTTTAAAAAAACTCTCCTATTTGGTATATATGTTGTTAGGCAACTATTCAACAATATAGCATATGTCATTCTACATATATATTATATTGTTATCCATTGTTACTATATACTACATACTATTCGCCATATCTCCCAAACTTATTTACATATTTTGACGAAATAAAGCTAAAATTGAAGAGGAAACCCCTCCACTTTGTCCTGTTGCGATAAGGGTCCTTTGCCCTTGAAGAAACATTAATATTCCTCTTATAACGTTTGTTTCTGTTTTTTAGTTTTTTCAAAATAAAACAGATTCGATTCCATTATATGTGGCTTTGACACACCATACTGTGCTTAACGAATGATAAAAGAGGAATATGTTACTGTGCCATTCAGAAGTACATACAGGGCATTCGTTAATATATGCACTTTCTTCACATTTTGAAAACCAATTTATACTTTCTGTACTACAAAGCTGAATTTTGCATCACCCTGTATATTTTTTCCAAATCTCAACCGAATATGCTAACTAAATGTTCTACACATCATCATAGGAAAATAAATGCACAAATTACTACAAATTGCTCTAAAAAATGAACGTAGTACCTGTTTCTTTAGAAGAAATATTTAACCCTCTCACGGCTGATGAGACCACGTGACACTCGTTGTAACTGGAAAATGTATGGCTTCAACCACTAATTTCTTCAATTTTTAAAAAACTTTCCTATTTGGTATATATATGTTGTTAGGCAACTATTCAACAATATAGCATATGTCATTCTACATATATATTATGCTATTAATCATTGTTACTATATACTACATACTATTCGCCATATCTTCCAAACTTATTTACATATTTTGACAAAATAAAGCTAAAATTGAAGAGGAAACCCCTCCATTTTGTCCTGTTGCGATAAGGGTCCTTTGCCCTTGAAGAAACATTAAAATTCCTCTTAAACGTTTATTTCTCTTTTTTAGTTTTTTCAAAATAAAACAGATTCGATTCCATTATATGTGGCTTTGACACACCATACTGTGCTTAACGAATGATAAAAGAGGAATATGTTACTGTGCCATTCAGAAGTACATACAGGGCATTCGTTAATATATGCACTTTCTTCACATTTTGAAAACCAATTTATACTTTCTGTACTACAAAGCTGAATTTTGCATCACCCTGTATATTTTTTCCCAAATCTCAACCAAATATGCTAACTAAATGTTCTACACATCATGATGGGAAAATAAATGCACAAATTACTACAAATTGCACTAAAAAATGAACGTAGTACCTGTTGCTTTAGAAGAAATAGTTAACCCTCTCACGGCTGATGAGACCACGTGACACTCGTTGTAACTGGAAAATGTATGGCTTCAACCACTAATTTCTTCATTTTTTTTAAAAACTCTCCTATTTGGTACATATTTGTTGTTAGGCAACTATTCAACAATATAGCATATGTCATTCTACATATATATTATATTCTTATCCATTGTTACTATATACTACATACTATTCGCCATATCTCCCAAAGTTATTTACATATTTTGACGAAATAAAGCTCAAATTGAAGGGCAAACCCATCCATTTTGTACGGTTGCGTTACGGGTCCTTTGTCCTTGAAGAAACATTAAAATTCCTCTTATAACGTTTGTTTCTCTTTTTTAGTTTTTTCAAAATAAAACAGATTCGATTCCATTATATGCGGCTTTGACACACCATACTATGGTTAACGAATGATAAAAGAGGAATATGTTACTGTGCCATTCAGAAGTACATACAGGCCATTCGTTAATATATGCAATTTCTTCACATTTTGAAAACCAAGTTAAACTTTCTGTACTACAAAGCTGAATTTTGCATCACCCCGTATATTTTTTACAAATCTCAACCAAATATGAAAACTAAATGTTCTACACATCATCATGGGAAACTAATGCACAAATTACTACAAACTGCACTAAAAAATGAACGTAGTACCTGTTGCTTTAGAAGAAATATTTAACCCTCTCACGGCATATGAGACCACGTGACACTCGTTGTAACTGGAAAATATATGGCTTCAACCACTAATTTCTTCATTTTTTTTAAAAAACTCTCCCATTTGGTACATATATGTTGTTAGGCAACTATTCAACAATATAGCATATGTCATTCTACATATATATTATATTCTTATCCATTGTTACTATATACTACATACTATGCGCCATATCTCCCAAAGTTATTTACATATTTTGACGAAATAAAGCTAAAATTGAAGAGGAAACCCCTCCATTTTGTCCTGTTGCGATAAGGGTCCTTTGCCCTTGAAGAAACATTAAAATTCCTCTTATAACGTTTATTTCTCTTTTTTAGTTTTTTCAAAATAAAACAGATTCGATTCCATTATATGTGGCTTTGACACACCATACTATGGTTAACGAATGATAAAAGAGGAATATGTTACTGTGCCATTCAGAAGTACATACAGGGCATTCGTTAATATATGCACTTTCTTCACATTTTGAAAACCAATTTATACTTTCTGTACTACAAAGCTGAATTTTGCATCACCCTGTATATTTTTTCCAAATCTCAACCAAATATGCTAACTAAATGTTCTACACATCATGATGGGAAAATAAATGCACAAATTACTACAAATTGCACTAAAAAATGAACGTAGTACCTGTTGCTTTAGAAGAAATAGTTAACCCTCTCACGGCTGATGAGACCACGTGACACTCGTTGTAACTGGAAAATATATGGCTTCAACCACTAATTTCTTCAATTTTTTTAAAAAAACTCTCCTATTTGGTATATATGTTGTTAGGCAACTATTCAACAATATATCATATGTCATTCTACATATATATTATATTGTTATCCATTGTTACTATATACTACATACTATTCGCCATATCTCCCAAACTTATTTACATATTTTGACGAAATAAAGCTAAAATTGAAGAGGAAACCCCTCCACTTTGTACTGTTGCGATAAGGGTCCTTTGCTTTTGAAGAAACGTTAAAATTTTCCTTATAACGTTTGTTTCTGTTTTTTAGTTTTTTCAAAATAAAACAGATTCGATTCCATTATATGTGGCTTTGACACACCATACTATGGTTAACGAATGCTAAAAAAGGAATATGTTACTGTGTCATTCAGAAGTACATACAGGGCATTCGTTAATATATGCAATTTCTTCACATTTTGAAAACCAAGTTAAACTTTCTGTACTACAAAGCTGAATTTTGATCACCCTGTATATTTTTTACAAATCTCAACCAAATATGCTAACTAAATGTTCTACACATCATCATGGGAAACTAATGCACAAATTACTACAAACTGCACTAAAAAATGAACGTAGTACCTGTTGCTTTAGAAGAAATATTTAACCCTCTCACGGCTGATGAGACCACGTGACACTCGTTGTAACTGGAAAATATATGGCTTCAACCACTAATTTCTTCAATTTTTTTAAAAAAACTCTCCTATTTGGTATATATGTTGTTAGGCAACTATTCAACAATATATCATATGTCATTCTACATATATATTATATTGTTATCCATTGTTACTATATACTACATACTATTCCCCATATCTAACAAACCTATTTACATATTTTGACGAAATAAATCTAAAATTGAAGAGTAAACCCCTCCACTTTGTCCTGTTGCGATAGGGGTCCTTTGCCCTTGAAGAAACGTTAAAATTCCTCTTATAATGTTTGTTTTGTTTTTTAGTTTTTTCAAAATAAAACAGATTAGATTCCATTATATGTGGCTTTGACACACCATACTGTGGTTAACGAATGATAAAAGAGGAATATGTTACTGTGCCATTCAGAAGTACATACAGGGCATTCGTTAATATATGCAATTTCTTCACATTTTGAAAACCAAGTTAAACTTTATGTACTACAAAGCTGAATTTTGCATCACCCTGTATATTTTTTACAAATCTCAACCAAATATGCTAACTAAATGTTCTACACATCATCATGGGAAACTAATGCACAAATTACTACAAACTGCACTAAAAAATGAACGTAGTACCTGTTGCTTTAGAAGAAATCTTTAACCCTCTCACGGCTGATGAGACCACGTGACACTCGTTGTAACTGGAAAATATATGGCTTCAACCACTAATTTCTTCAATTTTTTTAAAAAAACTCTCCTATTTGGTATATATGTTGTTAGGCAACTATTCAACAATATATCATATGTCATTCTACATATATATTATATTGTTATCCATTGTTACTATATACTACATACTATTCGCCATATCTCCCAAAGTTATTTACATATTTTGACGAAATAAAGCTAAAATTGAAGAGGAAACCCCTCCATTTTGTCCTGTTGCGATAAGGGTCCTTTGCCCTTGAAGAAACATTAAAATTCCTCTTATAACGTTTATTTCTCTTTTTTAGTTTTTTCAAAATAAAACAGATTCGATTCCATTATATGTGGCTTTGACACACCATACTATGGTTAACGAATGCTAAAAAAGGAATATGTTACTGTGTCATTCAGAAGTACATACAGGGCATTCGTTAATATATGCAATTTCTTCACATTTTGAAAACCAAGTTAAACTTTCTGTACTACAAAGCTGAATTTTGATCACCCTGTATATTTTTTACAAATCTCAACCAAATATGCTAACTAAATGTTCTACACATCATCATGGGAAACTAATGCACAAATTACTACAAACTGCACTAAAAAATGAACGTAGTACCTGTTGCTTTAGAAGAAATATTTAACCCTCTCACGGCTGATGAGACCACGTGACACTCGTTGTAACTGGAAAATATATGGCTTCAACCACTAATTTCTTCAATTTTTTTAAAAAAACTCTCCTATTTGGTATATATGTTGTTAGGCAACTATTCAACAATATATCATATGTCATTCTACATATATATTATATTGTTATCCATTGTTACTATATACTACATACTATTCCCCATATCTAACAAACCTATTTATATATTTTGACGAAATAAATCTAAAATTGAAGAGGAAACCCCTCCACTTTGTCCTGTTGCGATAGGGGTCCTTTGCCCTTGAAGAAACGTTAAAATTCCTCTTATAATGTTTGTTTTGTTTTTTAGTTTTTTTCAAAATAAAACAGATTAGATTCCATTATATGTGGCTTTGACACACCATACTGTGGTTAACGAATGATAAAAGAGGAATATGTTACTGTGCCATTCAGAAGTACATACAGGGCATTCGTTAATATATGCAATTTCTTCACATTTTGAAAACCAAGTTAAACTTTCTGTACTACAAAGCTGAATTTTGCATCACCCTGTATATTTTTTACAAATCTCAACCAAATATGCTAACTAAATGTTCTACACATCATCATCGGAAAATAAATGCACAAATTACTACAAATTGCACTAAGAAATGAACGTAGTACCTGTTGCTTTAGAAGAAATAGTTTACCCTCTCACGGCTGATGAGACCACGTGACACTCGTTGTAACTGGAAAATGTATGGCTTCAACCACTAATTTCTTCATTTTTTTTAAAAACTCTCCTATTTGGTACATATTTGTTGTTAGGCAACTATTCAACAATATAGCATATGTCATTCTACATATATATTATATTCTTATCCATTGTTACTATATACTACATACTATTCGCCATATCTCCCAAAGTTATTTACATATTTTGACGAAATAAAGCTCAAATTGAAGGGCAAACCCATCCATTTTGTACGGTTGCGTTACAGGTCCTTTGTCCTTGAAGAAACATTAAAATTCCTCTTATAACGTTTGTTTCTCTTTTTTAGTTTTTTCAAAATAAAACAGATTCGATTCCATTATATGTGGCTTTGACACACCATACTATGGTTAACGAATGATAAAAGAGGAATATGTTACTGTGCCATTCAGAAGTACATACAGGGCATTCGTAATATATGCAATTTCTTCACATTTTGAAAACCAAGTTAAACTTTCTGTACTACAAAGCTGAATTTTGCATCACCCTGTATATTTTTTACAAATCTCAACCAAATATGAAAAATAAATGTTCTACACATCATCATGGGAAACTAATGCACAAATTACTACAAACTGCACTAAAAAATGAACGTAGTACCTGTTGCTTTAGAAGAAATATTTAACCCTCTCACGGCTGATGAGACCACGTGACACTCGTTGTAACTGGAAAATATATGGCTTCAACCACTAATTTCTTCATTTTTTTAAAAAAACTCTCCTATTTGGTACATATATGTTGTTAGGCAACTATTCAACAATATAGCATATGTCATTCTACATATATATTATATTCTTATCCATTGTTACTATATACTACATATTATGCGCCATATCTCCCAAAGTTATTTACATATTTTGACGAAATAAAGCTAAAATTGAAGAGGAATCCCCTCCATTTTGTCCTGTTGCGAGAAGGGTCCTTTGCCCTTGAAGAAACATTAAAATTCCTCTTAAAACGTTTATTTCTCTTTTTTAGTTTTTTCAAAATAAAACAGATTCGATTCCATTATATGTGGCTTTGACACACCATACTATGGTTAACGAATGATAAAAGAGGAATATGTTACTGTGCCATTCAGAAGTACATACAGGGCATTCGTTAATATATGCACTTTCTTCACATTTTGAAAACCAATTTATACTTTCTGTACTACAAAGCTGAATTTTGCATCACCCTGTATATTTTTTCCAAATCTCAACCAAATATGCTAACTAAATGTTCTACACATCATGATGGGAAAATAAATGCACAAATTACTACAAATTGCACTAAAAAATGAACGTAGTACCTGTTGCTTTAGAAGAAATAGTTAACCCTCTCACGGCTGATGAGACCACGTGACACTCGTTGTAACTGGAAAATATATGGCTTCAACCACTAATTTCTTCAATTTTTTTAAAAAAACTCTCCTATTTGGTATATATGTTGTTAGGCAACTATTCAACAATATATCATATGTCATTCTACATATATATTATATTGTTATCCATTGTTACTATATACTACATACTATTCGCTATATCTCCCAAACTTATTTACATATTTTGACGAAATAAAGCTAAAATTGAAGAGGAAACCCCTCCACTTTGTCCTGTTGCGATAAGGGTCCTTTGCTTTTGAAGAAACGTTAAAATTTTCCTTATAACGTTTGTTTCTGTTTTTTAGTTTTTTCAAAATAAAACAGATTCGATTCCATTATATGTGGCTTTGACACACCATACTATGGTTAACGAATGCTAAAAAAGGAATATGTTACTGTGTCATTCAGAAGTACATACAGGGCATTCGTTAATATATGCAATTTCTTCACATTTTGAAAACCAAGTTAAACTTTCTGTACTACAAAGCTGAATTTTGCATCACCCTGTATATTTTTTACAAATCTCAACCAAATATGCTAACTAAATGTTCTACACATCATCATGGGAAACTAATGCACAAATTACTACAAACTGCACTAAAAAATGAACGTAGTACCTGTTGCTTTAGAAGAAATATTTAACCCTCTCACGGCTGATGAGACCACGTGACACTCGTTGTAACTGGAAAATATATGGCTTCAACCACTAATTTCTTCAATTTTTTTAAAAAAACTCTCCTATTTGGTATATATGTTGTTAGGCAACTATTCAACAATATATCATATGTCATTCTACATATATATTATATTGTTATCCATTGTTACTATATACTACATACTATTCCCCATATCTAACAAACCTATTTACATATTTTGACGAAATAAATCTAAAATTGAAGAGGAAACCCCTCCACTTTGTCCTGTTGCGATAGGGGTCCTTTGCCCTTGAAGAAACGTTAAAATTCCTTTTATAATGTTTGTTTTGTTTTTTAGTTTTTTCAAAATAAAACAGATTAGATTCCATTATATGTGGCTTTGACACACCATACTGTGGTTAACGAATGATAAAAGAGGAATATGTTACTATGCCATTCAGAAGTACATACAGGGCATTCGTTAATATATGCAATTTCTTCACATTTTGAAAACCAAGTTAAACTTTCTGTACTACAAAGCTGAATTTTGCATCACCCTGTATATTTTTTACAAATCTCAACCAAATATGCTAACTAAATGTTCTACACATCATCATGGGAAAATAAATGCACAAATTACTACAAATTGCACTAAAAAATGAACGTAGTACCTGTTGCTTTAGAAGAAATAGTTAACCCTCTCACGGCTGATGAGACCACGTGACACTCGTTGTAACTTGAAAATATATGGCTTCAACCACTAATTTCTTCAATTTTTTTTAAAAAACTCTCCTATTTGGTATATATGTTGTTAGGCAACTATTCAACAATATAGCATATGTCATTCTACATATATATTATATTGTTATCCATTGTTACTATATACTACATACTATTCGCCATATCTCCCAAACTTATTTACATATTTTGACGAAATAAAGCTAAAATTGAAGAGGAAACCCCTCCACTTTGTCCTGTTGCGATAAGGGTCCTTTGCCCTTGAAGAAACATTAATATTCCTCTTATAACGTTTGTTTCTGTTTTTTAGTTTTTTCAAAATAAAACAGATTCGATTCCATTATATGTGGCTTTGACACACCATACTGTGCTTAACGAATGATAAAAGAGGAATATGTTACTGTGCCATTCAGAAGTACATACAGGGCATTCGTTAATATATGCACTTTCTTCACATTTTGAAAACCAATTTATACTTTCTGTACTACAAAGCTGAATTTTGCATCACCCTGTATATTTTTTCCAAATCTCAACCGAATATGCTAACTAAATGTTCTACACATCATCATAGGAAAATAAATGCACAAATTACTACAAAATGCTCTAAAAAATGAACGTAGTACCTGTTTCTTTAGAAGAAATTGTTAACCCTCTCACGGCTGATGAGACCACGTGACACTCGTTGTAACTGGAAAATGTATGGCTTCAACCACTAATTTCTTCAATTTTTAAAAAACTTTCCTATTTGGTATATATATGTTGTTAGGCAACTATTCAACAATATAGCATATGTCATTCTACATATATATTATGCTATTAATCATTGTTACTATATACTACATACTATTCGCCATATCTTCCAAACTTATTTACATATTTTGACAAAATAAAGCTAAAATTGAAGAGGAAACCCCTCCATTTTGTCCTGTTGCGATAAGGGTCCTTTGTCCTTGAAGAAACATTAAAATTCCTCTTATAACGTTTGTTTCTCTTTTTTAGTTTTTTCAAAATAAAACAGATTCGATTCCATTATATGTGGCTTTGACACACCATACTATGGTTAACGAATGATAAAAGAGGAATATGTTACTGTGCCATTCAGAAGTACATACAGGCCATTCGTTAATATATGCAATTTCTTCACATTTTGAAAACCAAGTTAAACTTTCTGTACTACAAAGCTGAATTTTGCATCACCCTGTATATTTTTTACAAATCTCAACCAAATATGCTAACTAAATGTTCTACACATCATCATGGGAAACTAATGCACAAATTACTACAAACTGCACTAAAAAATGAACGTAGTACCTGTTGCTTTAGAAGAAATATTTAACCCTCTCACGGCTGATGAGACCACGTGACACTCGTTGTAACTGGAAAATATATGGCTTCAACCACTAATTTCTTCATTTTTTTAAAAAAACTTTCCTATTTGGTACATATATGTTGTTAGGCAACTATTCAACAATATATCATAAGTCATTCTACATATATATTATATTCTTATCCATTGTTACTATATACTACATACTATTCCCCATATCTAACAAACCTATTTATATATTTTGACGAAATAAATCTAAAATTGAAGAGGAAACCCCTCCACTTTGTCCTGTTGCGATAGGGGTCCTTTGCCCTTGAAGAAACGTTAAAATTCCTCTTATAATGTTTGTTTTGTTTTTTAGTTTTTTTCAAAATAAAACAGATTAGATTCCATTATATGTGGCTTTGACACACCATACTGTGGTTAACGAATGATAAAAGAGGAATATGTTACTGTGCCATTCAGAAGTACATACAGGGCATTCGTTAATATATGCAATTTCTTCACATTTTGAAAACCAAGTTAAACTTTCTGTACTACAAAGCTGAATTTTGCATCACCCTGTATATTTTTTACAAATCTCAACCAAATATGCTAACTAAATGTTCTACACATCATCATCGGAAAATAAATGCACAAATTACTACAAATTGCACTAAGAAATGAACGTAGTACCTGTTGCTTTAGAAGAAATAGTTTACCCTCTCACGGCTGATGAGACCACGTGACACTCGTTGTAACTGGAAAATGTATGGCTTCAACCACTAATTTCTTCATTTTTTTTAAAAACTCTCCTATTTGGTACATATTTGTTGTTAGGCAACTATTCAACAATATAGCATATGTCATTCTACATATATATTATATTCTTATCCATTGTTACTATATACTACATACTATTCGCCATATCTCCCAAAGTTATTTACATATTTTGACGAAATAAAGCTCAAATTGAAGGGCAAACCCATCCATTTTGTACGGTTGCGTTACAGGTCCTTTGTCCTTGAAGAAACATTAAAATTCCTCTTATAACGTTTGTTTCTCTTTTTTAGTTTTTTCAAAATAAAACAGATTCGATTCCATTATATGTGGCTTTGACACACCATACTATGGTTAACGAATGATAAAAGAGGAATATGTTACTGTGCCATTCAGAAGTACATACAGGGCATTCGTTAATATATGCACTTTCTTCACATTTTGAAAACCAATTTATACTTTCTGTACTACAAAGCTGAATTTTGCATCACCCTGTATATTTTTTCCAAATCTCAACCAAATATGCTAACTAAATGTTCTACACATCATGATGGGAAAATAAATGCACAAATTACTACAAATTGCACTAAAAAATGAACGTAGTACCTGTTGCTTTAGAAGAAATAGTTAACCCTCTCACGGCTGATGAGACCACGTGACACTCGTTGTAACTGGAAAATATATGGCTTCAACCACTAATTTCTTCAATTTTTTTAAAAAAACTCTCCTATTTGGTATATATGTTGTTAGGCAACTATTCAACAATATATCATATGTCATTCTACATATATATTATATTGTTATCCATTGTTACTATATACTACATACTATTCGCTATATCTCCCAAACTTATTTACATATTTTGACGAAATAAAGCTAAAATTGAAGAGGAAACCCCTCCACTTTGTCCTGTTGCGATAAGGGTCCTTTGCTTTTGAAGAAACGTTAAAATTTTCCTTATAACGTTTGTTTCTGTTTTTTAGTTTTTTCAAAATAAAACAGATTCGATTCCATTATATGTGGCTTTGACACACCATACTATGGTTAACGAATGCTAAAAAAGGAATATGTTACTGTGTCATTCAGAAGTACATACAGGGCATTCGTTAATATATGCAATTTCTTCACATTTTGAAAACCAAGTTAAACTTTCTGTACTACAAAGCTGAATTTTGCATCACCCTGTATATTTTTTACAAATCTCAACCAAATATGCTAACTAAATGTTCTACACATCATCATGGGAAACTAATGCACAAATTACTACAAACTGCACTAAAAAATGAACGTAGTACCTGTTGCTTTAGAAGAAATATTTAACCCTCTCACGGCTGATGAGACCACGTGACACTCGTTGTAACTGGAAAATATATGGCTTCAACCACTAATTTCTTCAATTTTTTTAAAAAAACTCTCCTATTTGGTATATATGTTGTTAGGCAACTATTCAACAATATATCATATGTCATTCTACATATATATTATATTGTTATCCATTGTTACTATATACTACATACTATTCCCCATATCTAACAAACCTATTTACATATTTTGACGAAATAAATCTAAAATTGAAGAGGAAACCCCTCCACTTTGTCCTGTTGCGATAGGGGTCCTTTGCCCTTGAAGAAACGTTAAAATTCCTTTTATAATGTTTGTTTTGTTTTTTAGTTTTTTCAAAATAAAACAGATTAGATTCCATTATATGTGGCTTTGACACACCATACTGTGGTTAACGAATGATAAAAGAGGAATATGTTACTATGCCATTCAGAAGTACATACAGGGCATTCGTTAATATATGCAATTTCTTCACATTTTGAAAACCAAGTTAAACTTTCTGTACTACAAAGCTGAATTTTGCATCACCCTGTATATTTTTTACAAATCTCAACCAAATATGCTAACTAAATGTTCTACACATCATCATGGGAAAATAAATGCACAAATTACTACAAATTGCACTAAAAAATGAACGTAGTACCTGTTGCTTTAGAAGAAATAGTTAACCCTCTCACGGCTGATGAGACCACGTGACACTCGTTGTAACTTGAAAATATATGGCTTCAACCACTAATTTCTTCAATTTTTTTTAAAAAACTCTCCTATTTGGTATATATGTTGTTAGGCAACTATTCAACAATATAGCATATGTCATTCTACATATATATTATATTGTTATCCATTGTTACTATATACTACATACTATTCGCCATATCTCCCAAACTTATTTACATATTTTGACGAAATAAAGCTAAAATTGAAGAGGAAACCCCTCCACTTTGTCCTGTTGCGATAAGGGTCCTTTGCCCTTGAAGAAACATTAATATTCCTCTTATAACGTTTGTTTCTGTTTTTTAGTTTTTTCAAAATAAAACAGATTCGATTCCATTATATGTGGCTTTGACACACCATACTGTGCTTAACGAATGATAAAAGAGGAATATGTTACTGTGCCATTCAGAAGTACATACAGGGCATTCGTTAATATATGCACTTTCTTCACATTTTGAAAACCAATTTATACTTTCTGTACTACAAAGCTGAATTTTGCATCACCCTGTATATTTTTTTCCAAATCTCAACCGAATATGCTAACTAAATGTTCTACACATCATCATAGGAAAATAAATGCACAAATTACTACAAAATGCTCTAAAAAATGAACGTAGTACCTGTTTCTTTAGAAGAAATTGTTAACCCTCTCACGGCTGATGAGACCACGTGACACTCGTTGTAACTGGAAAATGTATGGCTTCAACCACTAATTTCTTCAATTTTTAAAAAACTTTCCTATTTGGTATATATATGTTGTTAGGCAACTATTCAACAATATAGCATATGTCATTCTACATATATATTATGCTATTAATCATTGTTACTATATACTACATACTATTCGCCATATCTTCCAAACTTATTTACATATTTTGACAAAATAAAGCTAAAATTGAAGAGGAAACCCCTCCATTTTGTCCTGTTGCGATAAGGGTCCTTTGTCCTTGAAGAAACATTAAAATTCCTCTTATAACGTTTGTTTCTCTTTTTTAGTTTTTTCAAAATAAAACAGATTCGATTCCATTATATGTGGCTTTGACACACCATACTATGGTTAACGAATGATAAAAGAGGAATATGTTACTGTGCCATTCAGAAGTACATACAGGCCATTCGTTAATATATGCAATTTCTTCACATTTTGAAAACCAAGTTAAACTTTCTGTACTACAAAGCTGAATTTTGCATCACCCTGTATATTTTTTACAAATCTCAACCAAATATGCTAACTAAATGTTCTACACATCATCATGGGAAACTAATGCACAAATTACTACAAACTGCACTAAAAAATGAACGTAGTACCTGTTGCTTTAGAAGAAATATTTAACCCTCTCACGGCTGATGAGACCACGTGACACTCGTTGTAACTGGAAAATATATGGCTTCAACCACTAATTTCTTCATTTTTTTAAAAAAACTTTCCTATTTGGTACATATATGTTGTTAGGCAACTATTCAACAATATATCATAAGTCATTCTACATATATATTATATTCTTATCCATTGTTACTATATACTACATACTATGCGCCATATCTCCCAAAGTTATTTACATATTTTGACGAAATAAAGCTCAAATTGAAGGGCAAACCCATCCATTTTGTCCTGTTGCGATAAGGGTCCTTTGTCCTTGAAGAAACATTAAAATTCCTCTTATAACGTTTGTTTCTGTTTTTTAGTTTTTTCAAAATAAAACAGATTCGATTCCGTTATATGTGGCTTTGACACACCATACTATGGTTAACGAATGATAAAAGAGGAATATGTTACTGTGCCATTCAGAAGTACATACAGGGCATTCGTTAATATATGCACTTTCTTCACATTTTGAAAACCAATTTATACTTTCTGTACTACAAAGCTGAATTTTGCATCACCCTGTATATTTTTTCCAAATCTCAACCAAATATGCTAACTAAATGTTCTACACATCATGATGGGAAAATAAATGCACAAATTACTACAAATTGCACTAAAAAATGAACGTAGTACCTGTTGCTTTAGAAGAAATAGTTAACCCTCTCACGGCTGATGAGACCACGTGACACTGGTTGTAACTGGAAAATGTATGGCTTCAACCACTAATTTCTTCATTTTTTAAAAAAAACTCTCCTATTTGGTACATATATGTTGTTAGGCAACTATTCAACAATATAGCATATGTCATTCTACATATATATTATATTCTTATCCATTGTTACTATATACTACATACTATTCGCCATATCTCCCAAAGTTATTTACATATTTTGACGAAATAAAGCTCAAATTGAAGGGCAAACCCATCCATTTTGTACGGTTGCGTTACAGGTCCTTTGTCCTTGAAGAAACATTAAAATTCCTCTTATAACGTTTTTTTTTTTAGTTTTTTCAAAATAAAACAGATTCGATTCCATTATATGTGGCTTTGACACACCATACTATGGTTAACGAATGCTAAAAGAGGAATATGTTACTGTGCCATTCAGAAGTACATACAGGGCATTCGTTAATATATGCAATTTCTTCACATTTTGAAAACCAAATTAAACTTTCTGTACTACAAAGCTGAATTTTGCATCACCCTGTATATTTTTTACAAATCTCAACCAAATATGCTAACTAAATGTTCTACACATCATCATGGGAAACTAATGCACAAATTACTACAAACTGCACTAAAAATGAACGTAGTACCTGTTGCTTTAGAAGAAATATTTAACCCTCTCAAGGCTGATGAGACCACGTGACACTCGTTGTAACTGGAAAATATATGGCTTCAACCACTAATTTCTTCAATTTTTTAAAAAAAACTCTCCTATTTGGTATATATGTTGTTAGGCAACTATTCAACAATATATCATATGTCATTCTACATATATATTATATTCTTATCCATTGTTACTATATACTACATACTATTCGCCATATCTCCCAAAGTTATTTACATATTTTGACGAAATAAATCTAAAATTGAAGAGGAAACCCCTCCACTTTGTCCTGTTGCGATAAGGGTCCTTTGGCCTTGAAGAAACGTTAAAATTCCTCTTATAACGTTTGTTTCTCTTTTTTAGTTTTTTCAAAATAAAACAGATTCGATTCCATTATATGTGGCTTTGACACACCATACTATGGTTAACGAATGATAAAAGAGGAATATGTTACTGTGCCATTCAGAAGTACATACAGGCCATTCGTTAATATATGCAATTTCTTCACATTTTGAAAACCAAGTTAAACTTTCTGTACTACAAAGCTGAATTTTGCATCACCCTGTATATTTTTTACAAATCTCAACCAAATATGCTAACTAAATGTTCTACACATCATCATGGGAAACTAATGCACAAATTACTACAAACTGCACTAAAAAATGAACGTAGTACCTGTTGCTTTAGAAGAAATATTTAACCCTCTCACGGCTGATGAGACCACGTGACACTCGTTGTAACTGGAAAATATATGGCTTCAACCACTAATTTCTTCATTTTTTTAAAAAAAACTTTCCTATTTGGTACATATATGTTGTTAGGCAACTATTCAACAATATATCATAAGTCATTCTACATATATATTATATTCTTATCCATTGTTACTATATACTACATACTATGCGCCATATCTCCCAAAGTTATTTACATATTTTGACGAAATAAAGCTCAAATTGAAGGGCAAACCCATCCATTTTGTCCTGTTGCGATAAGGGTCCTTTGTCCTTGAAGAAACATTAAAATTCCTCTTATAGCGTTTGTTTCTGTTTTTTAGTTTTTTCAAAATAAAACAGATTCGATTCCGTTATATGTGGCTTTGACACACCATACTATGGTTAACGAATGATAAAAGAGGAATATGTTACTGTGCCATTCAGAAGTACATACAGGGCATTCGTTAATATATGCACTTTCTTCACATTTTGAAAACCAATTTATACTTTCTGTACTACAAAGCTGAATTTTGCATCACCCTGTATATTTTTTCGAAATCTCAACCAAATATGCTAACTAAATGTTCTACACATCATGATGGGAAAATAAATGCACAAATTACTACAAATTGCACTAAAAAATGAACGTAGTACCTGTTGCTTTAGAAGAAATAGTTAACCCTCTCACGGCTGATGAGACCACGTGACACTCGTTGTAACTGGAAAATGTATGGCTTCAACCACTAATTTCTTCATTTTTTAAAAAAAACTCTCCTATTTGGTACATATATGTTGTTAGGCAACTATTCAACAATATAGCATATGTCATTCTACATATATATTATATTCTTATCCATTGTTACTATATACTACATACTATTCGCCATATCTCCCAAAGTTATTTACATATTTTGACGAAATAAAGCTCAAATTGAAGGGCAAACCCATCCATTTTGTACGGTTGCGTTACAGGTCCTTTGTCCTGGAAGAAACATTAAAATTCCTCTTATAACGTTTTTTTTTTTTAGTTTTTTCAAAATAAAACAGATTCGATTCCATTATATGTGGCTTTGACACACCATACTATGGTTAACGAATGCTAAAAGAGGAATATGTTACTGTGCCATTCAGAAGTACATACAGGGCATTCGTTAATATATGCAATTTCTTCACATTTTGAAAACCAAATTAAACTTTCTGTACTACAAAGCTGAATTTTGCATCACCCTGTATATTTTTTACAAATCTCAACCAAATATGCTAACTAAATGTTCTACACATCATCATGGGAAACTAATGCACAAATTACTACAAACTGCACTAAAAAATGAACGTAGTACCTGTTGCTTTAGAAGAAATATTTAACCCTCTCAAGGCTGATGAGACCACGTGACACTCGTTGTAACTGGAAAATATATGGCTTCAACCACTAATTTCTTCAATTTTTTAAAAAAAACTCTCCTATTTGGTATATATGTTGTTAGGCAACTATTCAACAATATATCATATGTCATTCTACATATATATTATATTGTTATCCATTGTTACTATATACTACATACTATTCCCCATATCTCCCAAACCTATTTACATATTTTGACGAAATAAATCTAAAATTGAAGAGGAAACCCCTCCACTTTGTCCTGTTGCGATAAGGGTCCTTTGGCCTTGAAGAAACGTTAAAATTCCTCTTATAACGTTTGTTTCTGTTTTTTAGTTTTTTCAAAATAAAACAGATTCGATTCCATTATATGTGGCTTTGACACACCATACTGTGGTTAACGAATGATAAAAGAGGAATATGTTAATGTGCCATTCAGAAGTACATACAGGGCATTCGTTAATATATGCACTTTCTTCACATTTTGAAAACCAAGTTAAACTTTCTGTACTACAAAGCTGAATTTTGCATCACCCTGTATATTTTTTACAAATCTCAACCAAATATGCTAACTAAATGTTCAACACATCATCATGGGAAAATAAATGCACAAATTACTACAAATTGCACTAAAAAATGAACGTAGTACCTGTTGCTTTAGAAGAAATAGTTAACCCTCTCACGGCTGATGAGACCACGTGACACTCGTTGTAACTGGAAAATATATGGCTTCAACCACTAATTTCTTCATTTTTTTAAAAAAAAAACTCTCCTATTTGGTACATATATGTTGTTAGGCAACTATTCAACAATATAGCATATGTCATTCTACATATATATTATATTCTTATCCATTGTTACTATATACTACATACTATGCGCCATATCTCCCAAAGTTATTTACATATTTTGACGAAATAAAGCTCAAATTGAAGGGCAAACCCATCCATTTTGTCCTGTTGCGATAAGGGTCCTTTGTCGTTGAAGAAACATTAAAATTCCTCTTATAACGTTTGTTTCTGTTTTTTAGTTTTTTCAAAATAAAACAGATTCGATTCCGTTATATGTGGCTTTAACACACCATACTATGGTTAACGAATGATAAAAGAGGAATATGTTACTGTGCCATTCAGAAGTACATACAGGGCATTCGTTAATATATGCACTTTCTTCACATTTTGAAAACCAATTTATACTTTCTGTACTACAAAGCTGAATTTTGCATCACCCTGTATATTTTTTCGAAATCTCAACCAAATATGCTAACTAAATGTTCTACACATCATGATGGGAAAATAAATGCACAAATTACTACAAATTGCACTAAAAAATGAACGTAGTACCTGTTGCTTTAGAAGAAATAGTTAACCCTCTCACGGCTGATGAGACCACGTGACACTGGTTGTAACTGGAAAATGTATGGCTTCAACCACTAATTTCTTCATTTTTTAAAAAAAACTCTCCTATTTGGTACATATATGTTGTTAGGCAACTATTCAACAATATAGCATATGTCATTCTACATATATATTATATTCTTATCCATTGTTACTATATACTACATACTATTCGCCATATCTCCCAAAGTTATTTACATATTTTGACGAAATAAAGCTCAAATTGAAGGGCAAACCCATCCATTTTGTACGGTTGCGTTACAGGTCCTTTGTCCTTGAAGAAACATTAAAATTCCTCTTATAACGTTTTTTTTTTTTTTAGTTTTTTCAAAATAAAACAGATTCGATTCCATTATATGTGGCTTTGACACACCATACTATGGTTAACGAATGCTAAAAGAGGAATATGTTACTGTGCCATTCAGAAGTACATACAGGGCATTCGTTAATATATGCAATTTCTTCACATTTTGAAAACCAAATTAAACTTTCTGTACTACAAAGCTGAATTTTGCATCACCCTGTATATTTTTTACAAATCTCAACCAAATATGCTAACTAAATGTTCTACACATCATCATGGGAAACTAATGCACAAATTACTACAAACTGCACTAAAAAATGAACGTAGTACCTGTTGCTTTAGAAGAAATATTTAACCCTCTCACGGCTGATGAGACCACGTGACACTCGTTGTAACTGGAAAATATATGGCTTCAACCACTAATTTCTTCATTTTTTTAAAAAAAACTTTCCTATTTGGTACATATATGTTGTTAGGCAACTATTCAACAATATATCATAAGTCATTCTACATATATATTATATTCTTATCCATTGTTACTATATACTACATACTATGCGCCATATCTCCCAAAGTTATTTACATATTTTGACGAAATAAAGCTCAAATTGAAGGGCAAACCCATCCATTTTGTCCTGTTGCGATAAGGGTCCTTTGTCCTTGAAGAAACATTAAAATTCCTCTTATAGCGTTTGTTTCTGTTTTTTAGTTTTTTCAAAATAAAACAGATTCGATTCCGTTATATGTGGCTTTGACACACCATACTATGGTTAACGAATGATAAAAGAGGAATATGTTACTGTGCCATTCAGAAGTACATACAGGGCATTCGTTAATATATGCACTTTCTTCACATTTTGAAAACCAATTTATACTTTCTGTACTACAAAGCTGAATTTTGCATCACCCTGTATATTTTTTCGAAATCTCAACCAAATATGCTAACTAAATGTTCTACACATCATGATGGGAAAATAAATGCACAAATTACTACAAATTGCACTAAAAAATGAACGTAGTACCTGTTGCTTTAGAAGAAATAGTTAACCCTCTCACGGCTGATGAGACCACGTGACACTCGTTGTAACTGGAAAATGTATGGCTTCAACCACTAATTTCTTCATTTTTTAAAAAAAACTCTCCTATTTGGTACATATATGTTGTTAGGCAACTATTCAACAATATAGCATATGTCATTCTACATATATATTATATTCTTATCCATTGTTACTATATACTACATACTATTCGCCATATCTCCCAAAGTTATTTACATATTTTGACGAAATAAAGCTCAAATTGAAGGGCAAACCCATCCATTTTGTACGGTTGCGTTACAGGTCCTTTGTCCTGGAAGAAACATTAAAATTCCTCTTATAACGTTTTTTTTTTTTAGTTTTTTCAAAATAAAACAGATTCGATTCCATTATATGTGGCTTTGACACACCATACTATGGTTAACGAATGCTAAAAGAGGAATATGTTACTGTGCCATTCAGAAGTACATACAGGGCATTCGTTAATATATGCAATTTCTTCACATTTTGAAAACCAAATTAAACTTTCTGTACTACAAAGCTGAATTTTGCATCACCCTGTATATTTTTTACAAATCTCAACCAAATATGCTAACTAAATGTTCTACACATCATCATGGGAAACTAATGCACAAATTACTACAAACTGCACTAAAAAATGAACGTAGTACCTGTTGCTTTAGAAGAAATATTTAACCCTCTCAAGGCTGATGAGACCACGTGACACTCGTTGTAACTGGAAAATATATGGCTTCAACCACTAATTTCTTC
Source organism: Thermobia domestica (assembly GCF_964235325.1). Taxonomy (NCBI): domain Eukaryota; kingdom Metazoa; phylum Arthropoda; class Insecta; order Zygentoma; family Lepismatidae; genus Thermobia; species Thermobia domestica. The sequence goes on along the minus strand of NW_027656242.1, from coordinate 17,419 downwards.
AATTTTTTTAAAAAAACTCTCCTATTTGGTATATATGTTGTTAGGCAACTATTCAACAATATATCATATGTCATTCTACATATATATTATATTGTTATCCATTGTTACTATATACTACATACTATTCCCCATATCTCCCAAACCTATTTACATATTTTGACGAAATAAATCTAAAATTGAAGAGGAAACCCCTCCACTTTGTCCTGTTGCGATAAGGGTCCTTTGGCCTTGAAGAAACGTTAAAATTCCTCTTATAACGTTTGTTTCTGTTTTTTAGTTTTTTCAAAATAAAACAGATTCGATTCCATTATATGTGGCTTTGACACACCATACTGTGGTTAACGAATGATAAAAGAGGAATATGTTAATGTGCCATTCAGAAGTACATACAGGGCATTCGTTAATATATGCACTTTCTTCACATTTTGAAAACCAAGTTAAACTTTCTGTACTACAAAGCTGAATTTTGCATCACCCTGTATATTTTTTACAAATCTCAACCAAATATGCTAACTAAATGTTCAACACATCATCATGGGAAAATAAATGCACAAATTACTACAAATTGCACTAAAAAATGAACGTAGTACCTGTTGCTTTAGAAGAAATAGTTAACCCTCTCACGGCTGATGAGACCACGTGACACTCGTTGTAACTGGAAAATATATGGCTTCAACCACTAATTTCTTCAATTTTTTTAAAAAAACTCTCCTATTTGGTATATATGTTGTTAGGCAACTATTCAACAATATATCATATGTCATTCTACATATATATTATATTGTTATCCATTGTTACTATATACTACATACTATTCCCCATATCTAACAAACCTATTTACATATTTTGACGAAATAAATCTAAAATTGAAGAGGAAACCCCTCCACTTTGTCCTGTTGCGATAGGGGTCCTTTGCCCTTGAAGAAACGTTAAAATTCCTCTTATAATGTTTGTTTTGTTTTTTAGTTTTTTTAAAATAAAACAGATTAGATTCCATTATATGTGGCTTTGACACACCATACTGTGGTTAACGAATGATAAAAGAGGAATATGTTACTGTGCCATTCAGAAGTACATACAGGGTATTCGTTAATATATGCAATTTCTTCACATTTTGAAAACCAAGTTAAACTTTCTGTACTACAAAGCTGAATTTTGCATCACCCTGTATATTTTTTACAAATCTCAACCAAATATGCTAACTAAATGTTCTACACATCATCATGGGAAAATAAATGCACAAATTACTACAAATTGCACTAAAAAATGAACGTAGTACCTGTTGCTTTAGAAGAAATAGTTAACCCTCTCACGGCTGATGAGACCACGTGACACTCGTTGTAACTTGAAAATATATGGCTTCAACCACTAATTTCTTCAATTTTTTTTAAAAAACTCTCCTATTTGGTATATATGTTGTTAGGCAACTATTCAACAATATAGCATATGTCATTCTACATATATATTATATTGTTATCCATTGTTACTATATACTACATACTATTCGCCATATCTCCCAAACTTATTTACATATTTTGACGAAATAAAGCTAAAATTGAAGAGGAAACCCCTCCACTTTGTCCTGTTGCGATAAGGGTCCTTTGCCCTTGAAGAAACATTAATATTCCTCTTATAACGTTTGTTTCTGTTTTTTAGTTTTTTCAAAATAAAACAGATTCGATTCCATTATATGTGGCTTTGACACACCATACTGTGCTTAACGAATGATAAAAGAGGAATATGTTACTGTGCCATTCAGAAGTACATACAGGGCATTCGTTAATATATGCACTTTCTTCACATTTTGAAAACCAATTTATACTTTCTGTACTACAAAGCTGAATTTTGCATCACCCTGTATATTTTTTCCAAATCTCAACCGAATATGCTAACTAAATGTTCTACACATCATCATAGGAAAATAAATGCACAAATTACTACAAAATGCTCTAAAAAATGAACGTAGTACCTGTTTCTTTAGAAGAAATTGTTAACCCTCTCACGGCTGATGAGACCACGTGACACTCGTTGTAACTGGAAAATGTATGGCTTCAACCACTAATTTCTTCAATTTTTAAAAAACTTTCCTATTTGGTATATATATGTTGTTAGGCAACTATTCAACAATATAGCATATGTCATTCTACATATATATTATGCTATTAATCATTGTTACTATATACTACATACTATTCGCCATATCTTCCAAACTTATTTACATATTTTGACAAAATAAAGCTAAAATTGAAGAGGAAACCCCTCCATTTTGTCCTGTTGCGATAAGGGTCCTTTGTCCTTGAAGAAACATTAAAATTCCTCTTATAACGTTTGTTTCTGTTTTTTAGTTTTTTCAAAATAAAACAGATTCGATTCCGTTATATGTGGCTTTAACACACCATACTATGGTTAACGAATGATAAAAGAGGAATATGTTACTGTGCCATTCAGAAGTACATACAGGGCATTCGTTAATATATGCACTTTCTTCACATTTTGAAAACCAATTTATACTTTCTGTACTACAAAGCTGAATTTTGCATCACCCTGTATATTTTTTCGAAATCTCAACCAAATATGCTAACTAAATGTTCTACACATCATGATGGGAAAATAAATGCACAAATTACTACAAATTGCACTAAAAAATGAACGTAGTACCTGTTGCTTTAGAAGAAATAGTTAACCCTCTCACGGCTGATGAGACCACGTGACACTGGTTGTAACTGGAAAATGTATGGCTTCAACCACTAATTTCTTCATTTTTTAAAAAAAACTCTCCTATTTGGTACATATATGTTGTTAGGCAACTATTCAACAATATAGCATATGTCATTCTACATATATATTATATTCTTATCCATTGTTACTATATACTACATACTATTCGCCATATCTCCCAAAGTTATTTACATATTTTGACGAAATAAAGCTCAAATTGAAGGGCAAACCCATCCATTTTGTACGGTTGCGTTACAGGTCCTTTGTCCTGGAAGAAACATTAAAATTCCTCTTATAACGTTTTTTTTTTTTTAGTTTTTTCAAAATAAAACAGATTCGATTCCATTATATGTGGCTTTGACACACCATACTATGGTTAACGAATGCTAAAAGAGGAATATGTTACTGTGCCATTCAGAAGTACATACAGGGCATTCGTTAATATATGCAATTTCTTCACATTTTGAAAACCAAATTAAACTTTCTGTACTACAAAGCTGAATTTTGCATCACCCTGTATATTTTTTACAAATCTCAACCAAATATGCTAACTAAATGTTCTACACATCATCATGGGAAACTAATGCACAAATTACTACAAACTGCACTAAAAAATGAACGTAGTACCTGTTGCTTTAGAAGAAATATTTAACCCTCTCAAGGCTGATGAGACCACGTGACACTCGTTGTAACTGGAAAATATATGGCTTCAACCACTAATTTCTTCAATTTTTTTAAAAAAACTCTCCTATTTGGTATATATGTTGTTAGGCAACTATTCAACAATATATCATATGTCATTCTACATATATATTATATTGTTATCCATTGTTACTATATACTACATACTATTCCCCATATCTCCCAAACCTATTTACATATTTTGACGAAATAAATCTAAAATTGAAGAGGAAACCCCTCCACTTTGTCCTGTTGCGATAAGGGTCCTTTGGCCTTGAAGAAACGTTAAAATTCCTCTTATAACGTTTGTTTCTGTTTTTTAGTTTTTTCAAAATAAAACAGATTCGATTCCATTATATGTGGCTTTGACACACCATACTGTGGTTAACGAATGATAAAAGAGGAATATGTTAATGTGCCATTCAGAAGTACATACAGGGCATTCGTTAATATATGCACTTTCTTCACATTTTGAAAACCAAGTTAAACTTTCTGTACTACAAAGCTGAATTTTGCATCACCCTGTATATTTTTTACAAATCTCAACCAAATATGCTAACTAAATGTTCAACACATCATCATGGGAAAATAAATGCACAAATTACTACAAATTGCACTAAAAAATGAACGTAGTACCTGTTGCTTTAGAAGAAATAGTTAACCCTCTCACGGCTGATGAGACCACGTGACACTCGTTGTAACTGGAAAATATATGGCTTCAACCACTAATTTCTTCAATTTTTTTAAAAAAACTCTCCTATTTGGTATATATGTTGTTAGGCAACTATTCAACAATATATCATATGTCATTCTACATATATATTATATTGTTATCCATTGTTACTATATACTACATACTATTCCCCATATCTAACAAACCTATTTACATATTTTGACGAAATAAATCTAAAATTGAAGAGGAAACCCCTCCACTTTGTCCTGTTGCGATAGGGGTCCTTTGCCCTTGAAGAAACGTTAAAATTCCTCTTATAATGTTTGTTTTGTTTTTTAGTTTTTTTAAAATAAAACAGATTAGATTCCATTATATGTGGCTTTGATACACCATACTGTGGTTAACGAATGATAAAAGAGGAATATGTTACTGTGCCATTCAGAAGTACATACAGGGTATTCGTTAATATATGCAATTTCTTCACATTTTGAAAACCAAGTTAAACTTTCTGTACTACAAAGCTGAATTTTGCATCACCCTGTATATTTTTTACAAATCTCAACCAAATATGCTAACTAAATGTTCTACACATCATCATGGGAAAATAAATGCACAAATTACTACAAATTGCACTAAAAAATGAACGTAGTACCTGTTGCTTTAGAAGAAATAGTTAACCCTCTCACGGCTGATGAGACCACGTGACACTCGTTGTAACTTGAAAATATATGGCTTCAACCACTAATTTCTTCAATTTTTTTTAAAAAACTCTCCTATTTGGTATATATGTTGTTAGGCAACTATTCAACAATATAGCATATGTCATTCTACATATATATTATATTGTTATCCATTGTTACTATATACTACATACTATTCGCCATATCTCCCAAACTTATTTACATATTTTGACGAAATAAAGCTAAAATTGAAGAGGAAACCCCTCCACTTTGTCCTGTTGCGATAAGGGTCCTTTGCCCTTGAAGAAACATTAATATTCCTCTTATAACGTTTGTTTCTGTTTTTTAGTTTTTTCAAAATAAAACAGATTCGATTCCATTATATGTGGCTTTGACACACCATACTGTGCTTAACGAATGATAAAAGAGGAATATGTTACTGTGCCATTCAGAAGTACATACAGGGCATTCGTTAATATATGCACTTTCTTCACATTTTGAAAACCAATTTATACTTTCTGTACTACAAAGCTGAATTTTGCATCACCCTGTATATTTTTTCCAAATCTCAACCGAATATGCTAACTAAATGTTCTACACATCATCATAGGAAAATAAATGCACAAATTACTACAAAATGCTCTAAAAAATGAACGTAGTACCTGTTTCTTTAGAAGAAATTGTTAACCCTCTCACGGCTGATGAGACCACGTGACACTCGTTGTAACTGGAAAATGTATGGCTTCAACCACTAATTTCTTCAATTTTTAAAAAACTTTCCTATTTGGTATATATATGTTGTTAGGCAACTATTCAACAATATAGCATATGTCATTCTACATATATATTATGCTATTAATCATTGTTACTATATACTACATACTATTCGCCATATCTTCCAAACTTATTTACATATTTTGACAAAATAAAGCTAAAATTGAAGAGGAAACCCCTCCATTTTGTCCTGTTGCGATAAGGGTCCTTTGCCCTTGAAGAAACATTAAAATTCCTCTTATAACGTTTGTTTCTCTTTTTTAGTTTTTTCAAAATAAAACAGATTCGATTCCATTATATGTGGCTTTGACACACCATACTATGGTTAACGAATGATAAAAGAGGAATATGTTACTGTGCCATTCAGAAGTACATACAGGCCATTCGTTAATATATGCAATTTCTTCACATTTTGAAAACCAAGTTAAACTTTCTGTACTACAAAGCTGAATTTTGCATCACCCTGTATATTTTTTACAAATCTCAACCAAATATGCTAACTAAATGTTCTACACATCATCATGGGAAACTAATGCACAAATTACTACAAACTGCACTAAAAAATGAACGTAGTACCTGTTGCTTTAGAAGAAATATTTAACCCTCTCACGGCTGATGAGACCACGTGACACTCGTTGTAACTGGAAAATATATGGCTTCAACCACTAATTTCTTCATTTTTTTAAAAAAACTTTCCTATTTGGTACATATATGTTGTTAGGCAACTATTCAACAATATATCATAAGTCATTCTACATATATATTATATTCTTATCCATTGTTACTATATACTACATACTATGCGCCATATCTACCAAAGTTATTTACATATTTTGACGAAATAAAGCTCAAATTGAAGGGCAAACCCATCCATTTTGTCCTGTTGCGATAAGGGTCCTTTGTCCTTGAAGAAACATTAAAATTCCTCTTATAACGTTTGTTTCTGTTTTTTAGTTTTTTCAAAATAAAACAGATTCGATTCCGTTATATGTGGCTTTGACACACCATACTATGGTTAACGAATGATAAAAGAGGAATATGTTACTGTGCCATTCAGAAGTACATACAGGGCATTCGTTAATATATGCACTTTCTTCACATTTTGAAAACCAATTTATACTTTCTGTACTACAAAGCTGAATTTTGCATCACCCTGTATATTTTTTCGAAATCTCAACCAAATATGCTAACTAAATGTTCTACACATCATGATGGGAAAATAAATGCACAAATTACTACAAATTGCACTAAAAAATGAACGTAGTACCTGTTGCTTTAGAAGAAATAGTTAACCCTCTCACGGCTGATGAGACCACGTGACACTGGTTGTAACTGGAAAATGTATGGCTTCAACCACTAATTTCTTCATTTTTTAAAAAAAAACTCTCCTATTTGGTACATATATGTTGTTAGGCAACTATTTAACAATATAGCATATGTCATTCTACATATATATTATATTCTTATCCATTGTTACTATATACTACATACTATTCGCCATATCTCCCAAAGTTATTTACATATTTTGACGAAATAAAGCTCAAATTGAAGGGCAAACCCATCCATTTTGTACGGTTGCGTTACAGGTCCTTTGTCCTTGAAGAAACATTAAAATTCCTCTTATAACGTTTTTTTTTTTTAGTTTTTTCAAAATAAAACAGATTCGATTCCATTATATGTGGCTTTGACACACCATACTATGGTTAACGAATGCTAAAAGAGGAATATGTTACTGTGCCATTCAGAAGTACATACAGGGCATTCGTTAATATATGCAATTTCTTCACATTTTGAAAACCAAATTAAACTTTCTGTACTACAAAGCTGAATTTTGCATCACCCTGTATATTTTTTACAAATCTCAACCAAATATGCTAACTAAATGTTCTACACATCATCATGGGAAACTAATGCACAAATTACTACAAACTGCACTAAAAAATGAACGTAGTACCTGTTGCTTTAGAAGAAATATTTAACCCTCTCAAGGCTGATGAGACCACGTGACACTCGTTGTAACTGGAAAATATATGGCTTCAACCACTAATTTCTTCAATTTTTTAAAAAAAACTCTCCTATTTGGTATATATGTTGTTAGGCAACTATTCAACAATATATCATATGTCATTCTACATATATATTATATTGTTATCCATTGTTACTATATACTACATACTATTCCCCATATCTCCCAAACCTATTTACATATTTTGACGAAATAAATCTAAAATTGAAGAGGAAACCCCTCCACTTTGTCCTGTTGCGATAAGGGTCCTTTGGCCTTGAAGAAACGTTAAAATTCCTCTTATAACGTTTGTTTCTGTTTTTTAGTTTTTTCAAAATAAAACAGATTCGATTCCATTATATGTGGCTTTGACACACCATACTGTGGTTAACGAATGATAAAAGAGGAATATGTTACTGTGCCATTCAGAAGTACATACAGGGCATTCGTTAATATATGCACTTTCTTCACATTTTGAAAACCAAGTTGAACTTTCTGTACTACAAAGCTGAATTTTGCATCACCCTGTATATTTTTTACAAATCTCAACCAAATATGCTAACTAAATGTTCAACACATCATCATGGGAAAATAAATGCACAAATTACTACAAATTGCACTAAAAAATGAACGTAGTACCTGTTGCTTTAGAAGAAATAGTTAACCCTCTCACGGCTGATGAGACCACGTGACACTCGATGTAACTGGAAAATATATGGCTTCAACCACTAATTTCTTCATTTTTTTAAAAAAAAACTCTCCTATTTGGTACATATATGTTGTTAGGCAACTATTCAACAATATAGCATATGTCATTCTACATATATATTATATTCTTATCCATTGTTACTATATACTACATACTATTCGCCATATCTCCCAAAGTTATTTACATATTTTGACGAAATAAAGCTAAAATTGAAGAAGAAACCCCTCCATTTTGTCCTGTTGCGATAAGGGTCCTTTGCCCTTGAAGAAACATTAAAATTCCTCTTATAACTTTTATTTCTCTTTTTTAGTTTTTTCAAAATAAAACAGATTCGATTCCATTATATGTGGCTTTGACACACCATACTATGGTTAACGAATGATAAAAGAGGAATATGTTACTGTGCCATTCAGAAGTACATACAGGGCATTCGTTAATATATGCACTTTCTTCACATTTTGAAAACCAATTTATACTTTCTGTACTACAAAGCTGAATTTTGCATCACCCTGTATATTTTTTCCAAATCTCAACCAAATATGCTAACTAAATGTTCTACACATCATGATGGGAAAATAAATGCACAAATTACTACAAATTGCACTAAAAAATGAACGTAGTACCTGTTGCTTTAGAAGAAATAGTTAACCCTCTCACGGCTGATGAGACCACGTGACACTCGTTGTAACTGGAAAATGTATGGCTTCAACCACTAATTTCTTCATTTTTTTAAAAAAACTCTCCTATTTGGTACATATATGTTGTTAGGCAACTATTCAACAATATAGCATATGTCATTCTACATATATATTATATTCTTATCCATTGTTACTATATACTACATACTATTCGCCATATCTCCCAAAGTTATTTACATATTTTGACGAAATAAAGCTCAAATTGAAGGGCAAACCCATCCATTTTGTACGGTTGCGTTACAGGTCCTTTGTCCTTGAAGAAACATTAAAATTCCTCTTATAACGTTTTTTTTTTTTTTTTAGTTTTTTCAAAATAAAACAGATTCGATTCCATTATATGTGGCTTTGACACACCATACTATGGTTAACGAATGCTAAAAGAGGAATATGTTACTGTGCCATTCAGAAGTACATACAGGGCATTCGTTAATATATGCAATTTCTTCACATTTTGAAAACCAAATTAAACTTTCTGTACTACAAAGCTGAATTTTGCATCACCCTGTATATTTTTTACAAATCTCAACCAAATATGCTAACTAAATGTTCTACACATCATCATGGGAAACTAATGCACAAATTACTACAAACTGCACTAAAAAATGAACGTAGTACCTGTTGCTTTAGAAGAAATATTTAACCCTCTCAAGGCTGATGAGACCACGTGACACTCGTTGTAACTGGAAAATATATGGCTTCAACCACTAATTTCTTCAATTTTTTTAAAAAAACTCTCCTATTTGGTATATATGTTGTTAGGCAACTATTCAACAATATATCATATGTCATTCTACATATATATTATATTGTTATCCATTGTTACTATATACTACATACTATTCCCCATATCTCCCAAACCTATTTACATATTTTGACGAAATAAATCTAAAATTGAAGAGGAAACCCCTCCACTTTGTCCTGTTGCGATAAGGGTCCTTTGGCCTTGAAGAAACGTTAAAATTCCTCTTATAACGTTTGTTTCTGTTTTTTAGTTTTTTCAAAATAAAACAGATTCGATTCCATTATATGTGGCTTTGACACACCATACTGTGGTTAACGAATGATAAAAGAGGAATATGTTACTGTGCCATTCAGAAGTACATACAGGGCATTCGTTAATATATGCACTTTCTTCACATTTTGAAAACCAAGTTAAACTTTCTGTACTACAAAGCTGAATTTTGCATCACCCTGTATATTTTTTACAAATCTCAACCAAATATGCTAACTAAATGTTCAACACATCATCGTGGGAAAATAAATGCACAAATTACTACAAATTGCACTAAAAAATGAACGTAGTACCTGTTGCTTTAGAAGAAATAGTTAACCCTCTCACGGCTGATGAGACCACGTGACACTCGTTGTAACTGGAAAATATATGGCTTCAACCACTAATTTCTTCATTTTTTTAAAAAAAAAACTCTCCTATTTGGTACATATATGTTGTTAGGCAACTATTCAACAATATAGCATATGTCATTCTACATATATATTATATTCTTATCCATTGTTACTATATACTACATACTATTCGCCATATCTCCCAAAGTTATTTACATATTTTGACGAAATAAAGCTAAAATTGAAGAAGAAACCCCTCCATTTTGTCCTGTTGCGATAAGGGTCCTTTGCCCTTGAAGAAACATTAAAATTCCTCTTATAACGTTTATTTCTCTTTTTTAGTTTTTTCAAAATAAAACAGATTCGATTCCATTATATGTGGCTTTGACACACCATACTATGGTTAACGAATGATAAAAGAGGAATATGTTACTGTGCCATTCAGAAGTACATACAGGGCATTCGTTAATATATGCACTTTCTTCACATTTTGAAAACCAATTTATACTTTCTGTACTACAAAGCTGAATTTTGCATCACCCTGTATATTTTTTCCAAATCTCAACCAAATATGCTAACTAAATGTTCTACACATCATGATGGGAAAATAAATGCACAAATTACTACAAATTGCACTAAAAAATGAACGTAGTACCTGTTGCTTTAGAAGAAATAGTTAACCCTCTCACGGCTGATGAGACCACGTGACACTCGTTGTAACTGGAAAATGTATGGCTTCAACCACTAATTTCTTCATTTTTTAAAAAAAACTCTCCTATTTGGTACATATATGTTGTTAGGCAACTATTCAACAATATAGCATATGTCATTCTACATATATATTATATTCTTATCCATTGTTACTATATACTACATACTATTCGCCATATCTCCCAAAGTTATTTACATATTTTGACGAAATAAAGCTCAAATTGAAGGGCAAACCCATCCATTTTGTACGGTTGCGTTACAGGTCCTTTGTCCTTGAAGAAACATTAAAATTCCTCTTATAACGTTTTTTTTTTTTTTTAGTTTTTTCAAAATAAAACAGATTCGATTCCATTATATGTGGCTTTGACACACCATACTATGGTTAACGAATGCTAAAAGAGGAATATGTTACTGTGCCATTCAGAAGTACATACAGGGCATTCGTTAATATATGCAATTTCTTCACATTTTGAAAACCAAATTAAACTTTCTGTACTACAAAGCTGAATTTTGCATCACCCTGTATATTTTTTACAAATCTCAACCAAATATGCTAACTAAATGTTCTACACATCATCATGGGAAACTAATGCACAAATTACTACAAACTGCACTAAAAAATGAACGTAGTACCTGTTGCTTTAGAAGAAATATTTAACCCTCTCAAGGCTGATGAGACCACGTGACACTCGTTGTAACTGGAAAATATATGGCTTCAACCACTAATTTCTTCAATTTTTTAAAAAAAACTCTCCTATTTGGTATATATGTTGTTAGGCAACTATTCAACAATATATCATATGTCATTCTACATATATATTATATTGTTATCCATTGTTACTATATACTACATACTATTCCCCATATCTCCCAAACCTATTTACATATTTTGACGAAATAAATCTAAAATTGAAGAGGAAACCCCTCCACTTTGTCCTGTTGCGATAAGGGACCTTTGGCCTTGAAGAAACGTTAAAATTCCTCTTATAACGTTTGTTTCTGTTTTTTAGTTTTTTCAAAATAAAACAGATTCGATTCCATTATATGTGGCTTTGACACACCATACTGTGGTTAACGAATGATAAAAGAGGAATATGTTACTGTGCCATTCAGAAGTACATACAGGGCATTCGTTAATATATGCACTTTCTTCACATTTTGAAAACCAAGTTGAACTTTCTGTACTACAAAGCTGAATTTTGCATCACCCTGTATATTTTTTACAAATCTCAACCAAATATGCTAACTAAATGTTCAACACATCATCATGGGAAAATAAATGCACAAATTACTACAAATTGCACTAAAAAATGAACGTAGTACCTGTTGCTTTAGAAGAAATAGTTAACCCTCTCACGGCTGATGAGACCACGTGACACTCGTTGTAACTGGAAAATATATGGCTTCAACCACTAATTTCTTCATTTTTTAAAAAAAAAAACTCTCCTATTTGGTACATATATGTTGTTAGGCAACTATTCAACAATATAGCATATGTCATTCTACATATATATTATATTCTTATCCATTGTTACTATATACTACATACTATTCGCCATATCTCCCAAAGTTATTTACATATTTTGACGAAATAAAGCTAAAATTGAAGAAGAAACCCCTCCATTTTGTCCTGTTGCGATAAGGGTCCTTTGCCCTTGAAGAAACATTAAAATTCCTCTTATAACTTTTATTTCTCTTTTTTAGTTTTTTCAAAATAAAACAGATTCGATTCCATTATATGTGGCTTTGACACACCATACTATGGTTAACGAATGATAAAAGAGGAATATGTTACTGTGCCATTCAGAAGTACATACAGGGCATTCGTTAATATATGCACTTTCTTCACATTTTGAAAACCAATTTATACTTTCTGTACTACAAAGCTGAATTTTGCATCACCCTGTATATTTTTTCCAAATCTCAACCAAATATGCTAACTAAATGTTCTACACATCATGATGGGAAAATAAATGCACAAATTACTACAAATTGCACTAAAAAATGAACGTAGTACCTGTTGCTTTAGAAGAAATAGTTAACCCTCTCACGGCTGATGAGACCACGTGACACTCGTTGTAACTGGAAAATGTATGGCTTCAACCACTAATTTCTTCATTTTTTTAAAAAAACTCTCCTATTTGGTACATATATGTTGTTAGGCAACTATTCAACAATATAGCATATGTCATTCTACATATATATTATATTCTTATCCATTGTTACTATATACTACATACTATTCGCCATATCTCCCAAAGTTATTTACATATTTTGACGAAATAAAGCTCAAATTGAAGGGCAAACCCATCCATTTTGTACGGTTGCGTTACAGGTCCTTTGTCGTTGAAGAAACATTAAAATTCCTCTTATAACGTTTTTTTTTTTTTTTTTAGTTTTTTCAAAATAAAACAGATTCGATTCCATTATATGTGGCTTTGACACACCATACTATGGTTAACGAATGCTAAAAGAGGAATATGTTACTGTGCCATTCAGAAGTACATACAGGGCATTCGTTAATATATGCAATTTCTTCACATTTTGAAAACCAAATTAAACTTTCTGTACTACAAAGCTGAATTTTGCATCACCCTGTATATTTTTTACAAATCTCAACCAAATATGCTAACTAAATGTTCTACACATCATCATGGGAAACTAATGCACAAATTACTACAAACTGCACTAAAAAATGAACGTAGTACCTGTTGCTTTAGAAGAAATATTTAACCCTCTCAAGGCTGATGAGACCACGTGACACTCGTTGTAACTGGAAAATATATGGCTTCAACCACTAATTTCTTCAATTTTTTAAAAAAAACTCTCCTATTTGGTATATATGTTGTTAGGCAACTATTCAACAATATATCATATGTCATTCTACATATATATTATATTGTTATCCATTGTTACTATATACTACATACTATTCCCCATATCTCCCAAACCTATTTACATATTTTGACGAAATAAATCTAAAATTGAAGAGGAAACCCCTCCACTTTGTCCTGTTGCGATAAGGGTCCTTTGGCCTTGAAGAAACGTTAAAATTCCTCTTATAACGTTTGTTTCTGTTTTTTAGTTTTTTCAAAATAAAACAGATTCGATTCCATTATATGTGGCTTTGACACACCATACTGTGGTTAACGAATGATAAAAGAGGAATATGTTACTGTGCCATTCAGAAGTACATACAGGGCATTCGTTAATATATGCACTTTCTTCACATTTTGAAAACCAAGTTAAACTTTCTGTACTACAAAGCTGAATTTTGCATCACCCTGTATATTTTTTACAAATCTCAACCAAATATGCTAACTAAATGTTCAACACATCATCATGGGAAAATAAATGCACAAATTACTACAAATTGCACTAAAAAATGAACGTAGTACCTGTTGCTTTAGAAGAAATAGTTAACCCTCTCACGGCTGATGAGACCACGTGACACTCGTTGTAACTGGAAAATATATGGCTTCAACCACTAATTTCTTCATTTTTTTTTAAAAAAAACTCTCCTATTTGGTACATATATGTTGTTAGGCAACTATTCAACAATATAGCATATGTCATTCTACATATATATTATATTCTTATCCATTGTTACTATATACTACATACTATTCGCCATATCTCCCAAAGTTATTTACATATTTTGACGAAATAAAGCTAAAATTGAAGAAGAAACCCCTCCATTTTGTCCTGTTGCGATAAGGGTCCTTTGCCCTTGAAGAAACATTAAAATTCCTCTTATAACGTTTATTTCTCTTTTTTAGTTTTTTCAAAATAAAACAGATTCGATTCCATTATATGTGGCTTTGACACACCATACTATGGTTAACGAATGATAAAAGAGGAATATGTTACTGTGCCATTCAGAAGTACATACAGGGCATTCGTTAATATATGCACTTTCTTCACATTTTGAAAACCAATTTATACTTTCTGTACTACAAAGCTGAATTTTGCATCACCCTGTATATTTTTTACAAATCTCAACCAAATATGCTAACTAAATGTTCAACACATCATCATGGGAAAATAAATGCACAAATTACTACAAATTGCACTAAAAAATGAACGTAGTACCTGTTGCTTTAGAAGAAATATTTAACCCTCTCACGGCTGATGAGACCACGTGACACTCGTTGTAACTGGAAAATATATGGCTTCAACCACTAATTTCTTCATTTTTTTTAAAAAAAAACTCTCCTATTTGGTACATATATGTTGTTAGGCAACTATTCAACAATATAGCATATATCATTCTACATATATATTATATTCTTATCCATTGTTACTATATACTACATACTATTCGCCATATCTCCCAAAGTTATTTACATATTTTGACGAAATAAAGCTAAAATTGAAGAAGAAACCCCTCCATTTTGTCCTGTTGCGATAAGGGTCCTTTGCCCTTGAAGAAACATTAAAATTCCTCTTATAACGTTTTTTTTTTTTTTTTAGTTTTTTCAAAATAAAACAGATTCGATTCCATTATATGTGGCTTTGACACACCATACTATGGTTAACGAATGATAAAAGAGGAATATGTTACTGTGCCATTCAGAAGTACATACAGGGCATTCGTTAATATATGCACTTTCTTCACATTTTGAAAACCAATTTATACTTTCTGTACTACAAAGCTGAATTTTGCATCACCCTGTATATTTTTTCCAAATCTCAACCAAATATGCTAACTAAATGTTCTACACATCATGATGGGAAAATAAATGCACAAATTACTACAAATTGCACTAAAAAATGAACGTAGTACCTGTTGCTTTAGAAGAAATAGTTAACCCTCTCACGGCTGATGAGACCACGTGACACTCGTTGTAACTGGAAAATGTATGGCTTCAACCACTAATTTCTTCATTTTTTTAAAAAAACTCTCCTATTTGGTACATATATGTTGTTAGGCAACTATTCAACAATATAGCATATGTCATTCTACATATATATTATATTCTTATCCATTGTTACTATATACTACATACTATTCGCCATATCTCCCAAAGTTATTTACATATTTTGACGAAATAAAGCTAAAATTGAAGAAGAAACCCCTCCATTTTGTCCTGTTGCGATAAGGGTCCTTTGCCCTTGAAGAAACATTAAAATTCCTCTTATAACGTTTTTTTTTTTTTTTTTTAGTTTTTTCAAAATAAAACAGATTCGATTCCATTATATGTGGCTTTGACACACCATACTATGGTTAACGAATGATAAAAGAGGAATATGTTACTGTGCCATTCAGAAGTACATACAGGGCATTCGTTAATATATGCACTTTCTTCACATTTTGAAAACCAATTTATACTTTCTGTACTACAAAGCTGAATTTTGCATCACCCTGTATATTTTTTCCAAATCTCAACCAAATATGCTAACTAAATGTTCTACTCATCATGATGGGAAAATAAATGCACAAATTACTACAAATTGCACTAAAAAATGAACGTAGTACCTGTTGCTTTAGAAGAAATAGTTAACCCTCTCACGGCTGATGAGACCACGTGACACTCGTTGTAACTGGAAAATGTATGGCTTCAACCACTAATTTCTTCATTTTTTTAAAAAAACTCTCCTATTTGGTACATATATGTTGTTAGGCAACTATTCAACAATATAGCATATGTCATTCTACATATATATTATATTCTTATCCATTGTTACTATATACTACATACTATTCGCCATATCTCCCAAAGTTATTTACATATTTTGACGAAATAAAGCTCAAATTGAAGGGCAAACCCATCCATTTTGTACGGTTGCGTTACAGGTCCTTTGTCCTTGAAGAAACATTAAAATTCCTCTTATAACGTTTTTTTTTTTTTTTAGTTTTTTCAAAATAAAACAGATTCGATTCCATTATATGTGGCTTTGACACACCATACTATGGTTAACGAATGCTAAAAGAGGAATATGTTACTGTGCCATTCAGAAGTACATACAGGGCATTCGTTAATATATGCAATTTCTTCACATTTTGAAAACCAAATTAAACTTTCTGTACTACAAAGCTGAATTTTGCATCACCCTGTATATTTTTTACAAATCTCAACCAAATATGCTAACTAAATGTTCTACACATCATCATGGGAAACTAATGCACAAATTACTACAAACTGCACTAAAAAATGAACGTAGTACCTGTTGCTTTAGAAGAAATATTTAACCCTCTCAAGGCTGATGAGACCACGTGACACTCGTTGTAACTGGAAAATATATGGCTTCAACCACTAATTTCTTCAATTTTAAAAAAAAAAAACTCTCCTATTTGGTATATATGTTGTTAGGCAACTATTCAACAATATATCATATGTCATTCTACATATATATTATATTGTTATCCATTGTTACTATATACTACATACTATTCCCCATATCTCCCAAACCTATTTACATATT